>NC_142648.1:7675603-7982327 GCF_053813885.1 Theobroma cacao
GATCCCAAGGACATGTCATATTTTCGTAGGATTTTACACTACCTTAACTCTAAGTAGATGTTGTGTAAAAGAGATAATAATTATCTGTACAAAGAATTAAAAATAGTTTGGCTTTTAAAAGTATAGGACTATAATGTATTATAAAATGGCTATTTAAGTAACTGAAAGTATATGGGAATCTTTAGTATGATAGGGATAAATTGGTAATATAATTATTGAGGAAGGTTATAGAAGGAAGCAATAAGGTTATAAATGACATTCGGAATGGATAATGTGATTACGTTAATGATTGTAATTTAAGCATGAAGGGGATTATTCAGTGATGTTATGACACTATGAGATAATAGTTGGGCACAAATATAACCCAATGAAGTTAAATTATGGAATATGGAGAATATAAAATTTTGATTCAGTAAGGATTGCGAGAATAAAGTGAGAAAGAAGCCGGGCTATTTTCGTAGTTAATATACCGAAAGTCAATAAGATTATTGGAGTATAAGACAAAGAAGATAATTGGATAGGGATGACAATAAATTTGAGGAAAGTTGTAGATAGTAAACAACTTATGTGTAGAGTGGTATATGTATCATGAATTTATTACACTGTATGGAAAGGATGTTATGAGGTGGAATTTTATGAATGTTGATAAAAGTCAAAAGATGACATGAGATGAAAGTATTAATCTGGCTTAGTGTGTATGTAAAGCCCGACCTTATAAAATACTATTCATGACATACATGTGATGATAGCATGATTGCATGCTAGGAGAGTCCCGAAAAATTTACAAAAGTCGGTATTGTACCTAGAGGTACAACAAAGTTTATTTAATCCTCGAACTAGATCAAATACGAATTTTAAGGTGAGATTAAGAGTTTTACAGTTCATGGATGACTTAAAATGGTAATTTGGAGTTTGAGGATCAATTTGGAGTCAAATCGGAATTTTCACTAACTAGGGGCAAAATGGTCATTTGCCACCTAGGGACAAAATGAGAATTTTAGAAAAGATTTTTTTGACCCCATTTGACTTATTGGAGTATAATTTGACTTATTGAAGTATGATTTGAGGTTTAGAAGTGAAAATTTTTAATTTCGGTATAATTTGGAGTATAGGGGTAAAATGGTAATTTTACCACCTCAGGGGCAAAATTGTAATTTTCCACCACCAGGATATGTTTTCCAGCACATGGTCTTCCTTTGTCTTCATCTTTGACCCTTGACTAAACATGTGGTGGAGATAAAATGTTTAAATTTTTAAAATTTTAAAAACGGGGCCAATGACATGATGCCATGTGTCATGCCTTTATTAATTTATTATTTTCCTTTTTAAAAAACACAAAATCAGCCCATCTTCCACCCCATGGCCGGCCAAACCAGCAAGAAGAGAGAGAAAACAAAAACAAAACCCTAGAGAGAGAAAATCAAAGAAAAAGTGTGAATTTTCAAGGAAATTAAGTGAAAAATGTGAGTTTTTTCTATTAAGCTTGAGTTTTCTTATTCCCAAGCATTTCTCTTTATTTTCCATGATTAAATTACATGTTTTCATGATGAATTCAATTCTGAAAAAATGGGTTAGGAGAGAGAAAGTTGTTGGATTTATTTGATTTTAATTTATGTTAGTGTTTTTAGTTAGTTTAGCATATTTAGAAACAAAACAACAAGAAAAGAATTTATTTTCTCCCCCAACCATTAATGGCTGAATTTACCATGTAGTGAGTGAGGATGAGTTTGATTTTATTCTAGGAGAATTGGTTAAGGAATGATGAATTATGAGCCTAGAAAAATAATGGGAATTTTCGGAGCAAAAATACGAATTTTTACCCACTAGGGGTATTTTCGTAATTTACTGTTGGGACTGATAATTTGCACCACACTGAGGGACATTAAGTTAATTTGGGTGCAATTGAGGTATAGAAACTGAAAAGAATTAAATTGGAGTTTAAACGGACCCGTTAGGAATTTAATCGGGTGATAAGACGAATTAGACCAATACCGGGTTTAGATAGTTACCAGTGCATTTTTGCATTCCATATCATGCATTGGTAATCTAAATTAGTTTAGTTTTGATTTAGTACCAACTTGGTGAAACTCTCGATTTTGTATTGTGTCAAGGTGGTGAGTCCTCTAATAAAGGCAAGGAAATTGCATCCGAGGACCAGTAGACAGAGTGCTTCGAAAGTCTGCATTCTAGACATAGTGAGTAAACTTACTGTCATTTTAATTATCTAGGGTGGTTTTTAGATGCTTCATGAATTCTATGGAAAAAGAAATTTAAAAAGGTAAATTTTCATGTTTTATGAATAAATGAGTTTCAATGAAATTAATTTATAAATTGTTTTGGAATTAATAATGATTTTGAAAAATAGAGTACACGGAGACTGTTAATTGTGGCAATTTGATTGTTTAAATTGACTGGCTTATGATAAATCGAGCATGATTGGCTAGTTGGCAATTGTATTGAAATGCAAATTGTTTGGTTGCCTTGAAAAACTGCGAATTACAAAATTGCCATATCATGTTATTGAGTTTTATTATATAGTGGATTATATATTAATTAATCGCTGCAGTAGGGGGTTTCTGTGGACCAGCCTTTTAGAGGGGCACGGTAAACCCCATTATATTCTTACCTCGAACGGAGAGGCGCGTAGGGTATCTCCTGGGGTAAAGTTTAGGGTTCACTTCACGCTAAACCACCACGTGAGGGGGAACTCAGCCAACGCCAAGGAACGGCTATGTTTTCAAAACAAAAACATGATTTATGTGAAATGTGAATTTTAATAGCCTTGGCGGTCTCGGTAGGATGCCTCGGCCAAGGTGTCCCCGAGAATGGATTTATGGCACAAGCCTAGATTTTTATGAGATTCATAAGCCTCTTTACGTGTTTTGAACAAAATGTGTTCTAATGCTATAACCCAGTTTATGATGATTTACTTTATTGTCTCCATGTACTCAACTCTAGATGTTTATGATGATGTTTGTTTACTCATTGGGATTTTATAATCTCACCACCCTCCTTTCCACCCATTTCAGGTTCAGTATAGACTGTAGATAGCTGATCTCATCGAGGACTACAGTGGGATCTGCATTTTCCAAACCGTAGGTTCACAGTCCTCTTTACTTTTGTTTATTCGGGGGCACTTTTGTTATTGTAAATTAAATAAAATATTTTGGCTTACTGTATTTATGTATGTATAAATTTATTTAGCTTTTACGTTATAAAAATTATTCACGTATAACTCTATAAATATTGTTTTATAAGAAAATAGAATATTTTACTTAATATTTCTTTTATTTTCTTATTATATTCAAATAACCATAATTTCATTTTAAATGAAGATTTTAGACTTTTAAACTCATTTTGAATATGAATTGTGTGTTTTGTACTTGTATATTACGTTTTAGCCAGTTTTAAAATTTTTGAGAAAAATGACCAAAATACCCTTGTGATACGAAAAATTAATATTTTATTTGTTTAAAGTTGGAAACAGCTTAAAATATTTTAGAACACGATATTTGACAGTGGTTGCTCACAAGGGAACAGAGAAACTAATAGTAAAGCCTTGCGGGGTTTTGGGTTGACATTTCGGGCAATAAGTGTCTACCGGGACACCGCGGCGGTTGTCACGGGCTCGAGGGGAGTACCGGGTCGTGACAATTCGATTGGTATCAAAGCTTTTTGTTTTCAAGATCAAAGTTTTTAGTTTTAAAGTTGTTTTAAAAATTTACAATATCAGTGTGGCCCCGGATTAAGTTAAGTTAGGTTAGGTTGAATAGAATGCATGCATTTGCATATAGAGCCTAAGGTTACCTAAACTTGCTCGTATTTTTTTTTATAGATTATAATGCCTCCTCGACGCGGACGCCCACCTCTCACTAGATCGGTTGGGAGGGGAAGAGGTCGTTCCCAACGTCATCAGCCAGATACAGTAGAGGAGGAATCAGCTGCATCTACCATTCGGGCAGCACCTGCTGTTGAGCAGGCCGATAGTCCTCCACATCCTCCATCTCCTCAGCCACCTACTGGTATTCCTGCCATGCCTACTAAGGCAGCACAGGCATTGGCAGCTTTCTTTGCAGCAATAGCTAGTCAAGCTCAGACTGGTCAAGTTCCACCTGTAGTGCCTCCAGCTACTCCTTTAGTTCCACCACCAATACAGGATGTATCCATTTCCAAGAAGCTGAAAGAGGCTAGGCAATTGGGTTGTGTATCTTTCACTGGTGAGTTGGATGCCACTGTGGCAAAGGACTGGATTAATCAGGTGTCCGAGACTCTCTCTAATATGGGATTGGATGATGACATGAAGCTGATGGTGGCTACGAGATTATTAGAGAAGAGGGCTCGTACTTGGTGGAATTCGGTGAAGTCCCGTTCCGCTACTCCTCAGACATGGTCCGATTTTCTCAGGGAATTCGATGGTCAGTATTTCACTTATTTCCATCAAAAAGAAAAGAAGAGAGAATTTCTGAGTTTGAAACAGGGAAATCTAACTGTAGAGGAGTACGAGACTCGTTTTAACGAGTTGATGTTATATGTGCCGGATCTGGTGAAATCTGAGCAGGATCAGGCCAGCTATTTCGAGGAAGGGCTCCGTAATGAGATCAGAAAGCGAATGACAGTGATTGGTAGGGAGCCACATAAGGAGGTGGTACAGATGGCTTTACGGGTTGAGAAGCTCGCGACTGAGAATAGAAGGATTCGGACTGAGTTTGCAAAAAGGAGGAATCCTGGTATGTCTTCTAGTCAGCCAGTAAAAAGAGGCAAGGACTCAGCGACTTCAGGAAGCACTACTTTTGTTTCCGTGACATCTCCTCGACCTCCATTTCCACCATCACAGCAGAGACCTTCGAGGTTTAGCAGATCTGCTATGACTAGTTCTAGGAAGAGTCTCGGAGGTTCTGACAGATGCAGAAATTGTGGGAATTATCATAGTAGGCTCTGTAGAGGGCCAACAAGATGTTTCCAATGTGGACAGACGGGTCACATTAGGAGTAATTGCCCACAGTTAGGACGAGCCACTGTAGCTGCATCATCTCCACCAGCTCGCACAGATATACAGAGGATAGATTCTTCTAGGTTACCACCGAGACAGGGAGTAGCCATACGGTCTGGTGTGGAGATTAATACCCCGTCACATCCACCTTCGAGACCACATACTCGTACCGCGACAAGAGTTTTTGCTGTGACAGAAGATGAGGCACGAGTCCGACCTGGAGCAGTGACAAGTACTATGTCTTTATTTGATAAAGATGCTTATGTTTGATAGATTCTGGTTCAGATAGATCTTATGTGAGTACGACATTTGCATCAATTACTGATAGAAACCTGTCACCATTAGAGGAAGAAATTGTAGTGCATACCCCTCTAGGAGAACAGTTGATTAGAAATACTTGTTATAGAGACTGTGGGGTAAGGGTAGGTGAGGAAGAATTTAGGGGTGACTTAATTCCTCTAGAGATCTTGGATTTTGATTTAATATTAGGTATGGACTGGTTAACTGCACATCGGGCGAATGTGGATTGTTTCCGAAAAGAAGTTGTTCTTCGAAATTCGGAGGGAGTAGAGATTGTGTTTGTAGGGGAACGTCGAGTATTACCATCTTGTGTAATCTCGGCCATCAAAGCTTCAAAATTAGTGCAAAAAGGGTATCCGACTTATTTGGCATACGTGATCGATACTTCAAAGGGGGAACCTAAGTTAGAGGATGTCCCAATAGTAAGTGAGTTTCCTGATGTATTTCCTGATGATTTACTGGGAATACCTCCTAATCGAGAGCTTGAGTTCCCTATTGATTTACTTCCGGGTACTGCACCTATTTCTATTCCTCCATATAGAATGGCTCCAGCAGAGTTGAAGGAACTGAAAGCCCAGTTGCAAGATTTGGTGGATAAAGGTTTCATTCGCCCTAGCATTTCTCCTTGGGGAGCACCAGTCCTATTTGTAAAGAAGAAAGATGGCACTCTTCGATTGTGTATTGATTATCGTCAGCTGAACCGAGTGACCATCAAGAATAAATACCCTTTACCCCGGATAGATGATTTTTTTGATCAATTACGAGGTGCTATAATATTCTCTAAGATTGATTTGAGATCTGGGTACTATCAGTTGAGGATTAAGGAGCAGGATGTACCTAAGACTGCCTTCAGGACGCGTTATGGGCATTATGAGTTTCTGGTGATGCCGTTTGGTTTGACTAATGCCCCGGCAGTTTTTATGGATCTTATGAACAAGGTGTTCCATCCATACTTGGATAAGTTTGTGATAGTATTCATCGATGACATCCTGGTTTATTCGAAGAATGATGATGAACATGCTGCCCATTTGCGCATTGTGTTGCAAACTTTGCGCGAGAGACAACTCTATGCCAAGTTCTCTAAATGTGAATTCTGGTTGAAGGAAGTGGTTTTCTTGGGACATGTGGTGTCCGGAGCTGGAATTTATGTCGATCCCAAGAAGATTGAGGCAATCTTGCAATGGGAGCAACCGAGAACGGTAACTGAGATTCGTAGTTTCCTTGGCTTAGCCGGTTATTACCGAAGATTTGTTCAGGGATTTTCTTTGATAGTAGCTCCTCTGACTCGTTTGACTCGTAAAGGAGTTAAGTATGAGTGGGATGATGTTTGTGAGAATCGATTTCAGGAGCTAAAGAACCGGTTAACCTCCGCTCCCGTTTTAACACTTCCTGTTAGTGGAAAAGAATTTGTGGTATACAACGATGCATCTAAGTTGGGATTAGGGTGTGTGTTGATGCAGGATGAGAAAGTAATAGCTTATGCTTCCCGACAGTTGAATAAGCACGAGACGAATTACCCTACTCATGACTTGGAGTTAGCAGCAGTAGTATTCGCATTGAAGATTTGGAGACATTATTTATATGGTGAGCGTTGTCAGATTTTTTCTGATCATAAAAGTTTGAAGTATTTGCTCACCCAGAAAGAGCTTAACTTGAGACAGAGACGATGGTTGGAGTTGATTAAGGATTATGACTTAGTGATTGATTATCATCCGGGAAAAGCAAATGTTGTAGCGGATGCTTTAAGTCGTAAATCCTCATCGTCGTTAGCAACACTTCGGAGTTATTATTTTCCGATGTTACTTGAGATGAAATCTCTAGGGATCCAGTTGAATAATGGTGAGGATGGAACCCTACTTGCTAGTTTCGTCGTGAGACCTTCATTGTTGAATCAGATCAGAGAATTGCAGAAATCTGATGATTGGTTGAAACAGGAAGTTCAAAAGCTGCAAGATGGAGAAGCTAGTGAGTTTAGACTCAGCGATGATGGTACTTTGATGCTTAGAGACCGAATTTGTGTCCCTAAGGATGATCAGTTGAGACGAGCTATTTTGGAGGAAGCTCATTCTTCCACCTACGCTTTACATCCCGGAAGCACCAAGATGTATCGGACTATTAAAGAAAGTTATTGGTGGTCGGGTATGAAACGAGACATAGCAGAGTTTGTAGCGAAATGTCTCACATGCCAACAGATCAAGGCAGAGCATCAAAAACCGTTAGGTACTCTTCAACCTTTATCGATTCCTAAATGGAAGTGGGAGCATGTGACTATGGACTTTGTATTGGGTTTGCCGCGGACACAAAGTGGGAAGGATGCTATTTGGGTGATTGTGGATAGATTGACTAAGTCCGCCCATTTCTTGGCTATCCATAGCACGTATTCTATTGAGAGGCTGGCAAGACTTTATATAGATGAGATTGTGAGATTACACGGAGTCCCAGTTGCTATTGTGTCAGATCGAGACCCTCGATTTACTTCTCGATTTTGGCCGAAATTTCAGGAAGCTCTTGGAACTAAATTGAGATTTAGTACTGCCTTTCATCCACAGACAGATTGTCAATCTGAGAGAACTATTCAGACCTTGGAGGATATGTTACGGGCTTGTGTCATTGACTTTATCGGGAGTTAGGACAGACACTTGCCATTAGTGGAGTTTGCTTATAATAACAGTTTTCAGTCTAGTATTGGGATGGCACCATACGAGGCTTTGTATGGAAGGAAATGCCGAACTCCGCTCTGTTGGGATGAAGTAGGTGAGAGGAAATTGGTGAATGTGGAATTGATTGATTTGACAAACGATAAGGTCAAAGTTATCCGAGAGCGATTAAAGACAGCTCAAGATAGGCAGAAGAATTATTCGGATAAACGAAGGAAAGATTTGGAGTTTGAAGTCGACGATAAAGTTTTTCTTAAGGTTTCTCCTTGGAAAGGTAATAATTTGAAATTTTGAAGTATTAAATCTTATTTGATTATACTATTGTGATAATTTGTGGTATTTATTGGATGATGAAAGGTGTGATTCGATTCGCGAAGAGGGGAAAGCTCAATCCAAGATACATTGGACCTTTTCGTATCATTGAAAGGATTGGGCCAGTGGCTTACAGACTTGAATTACCCCCAGAGTTAGATCGAATTCATAATGTCTTCCATGTCTCGATGTTGAAAAAGTATGTTCCCGATCCCTATCACATTTTAGAGACACCTCCCATTGAGTTGCATGAGGATTTGAAGTTCGAGGTGCAGCCTGTACGTATTCTAGATCGAAAGGATCGAGTGCTAAGGAACAAGAGCATTCCAATGGTGAAAGTATTGTGGAAGAATGCTCGAATGGAGGAGATGACGTGGGAAGTAGAGAGCCAGATGAGAAACCAATATCCACATCTTTTATTCGAATCAGGTAAGTGAAATTTTGAGGTCAAAATTTTATTTTAAGGGGGGTAGTGCTGTAAAGCCCGACCTTATAAAATACTATTCATGACATACATGTGATGATAGCATGATTGCATGCTAGGAGAGTTCCGAAAAATTTACAAAAGTCGGTATTGTACTTAGAGGTACAACAAAGTTTATGTAATCCTCGAACTAGATCAAATAGGAATTTTAAGGTGAGATTAAGAGTTTCACAGTTCATGGATGACTTAAAATGGTAATTTGGAGTTTGAGGATCAATTTGGAGTCAAATCGGAATTTTCACTAACTAGGGGCAAAATGGTCATTTGCCACCTGGGGACAAAATGGGAATTTTAAAAAAGATTTTTTTGACCCCATTTGACTTATTGGAGTATAATTTGACTTATTGAAGTATGATTTGAGATTTAGAAGTCAAAAATTTTAATTTCAGTATAATTTGGAGTATAGGGGTAAAATGGTAATTTTACCACCTCAGGGGCAAAATTGTAATTTTCCACCACCAGGATATTTTTTCCAGCACATGGTCTTCCTTTGTCTTCATCTTTGACCCTTGACTAAACATGTGGTGGAGATAAAATGTTTAAATTTTTAAAATTTTAAAAACGGGCCAATGACATGATGCCATGTGTCATGTCTTTATTAATTTATTATTTTCCTTTTTAAAAAGCACAAAATCAGCCCATCTTCCACCCCATGGCCGGCCAAACCAGCAAGAAGAGAGAGAAAACAAAAACAAAACCCTAGAGAGAGAAAATCAAAGAAAAAGTGTGAATTTTCAAGGAAATTAAGTGAAAAAGGTGAGTTTTTTCTATTAAGCTTGAGTTTTCTTATTCCCAAGCATTTCTCTTTATTTTCCATGATTAAATTACATGTTTTCATGATGAATTCAATTCTGAAAAAATGGGTTAGGAGAGAGAAAGTTGTTGGATTTATTTGATTTTAATTTATGTTAGTGTTTTTAGTTAGTTTAGCATATTTAGAAACAAAACAACAAGAAAAGAATTTATTTTCTCCCCCAACCATTAATGGCTGAATTTACCATGTAGTGAGTGAGGATGAGTTTGATTTTATTCTAGGAGAATTGGTTAAGGAATGATGAATTATGAGCCTAGAAAAATAATGGGAATTTTTGGAGCAAAAATACGAATTTTTACCCACTAGGGGTATTTTCGTAATTTATTGTTGGGACTGATAATTTGCACCACACTGAGGGACATTAAGTTAATTTGGGTGCAATTGAGGTATAGAAACTGAAAAGAATTAAATTGGAGTTTAAACGGACCCGTTAGGAATTTAATCGGGTGATAAGACGAATTAGGCCAATACCGGGTTTAGATAGCTACCAGTGCATTTTTGCATTCCATATCATGCATTGGTAATCTAAATTAGTTTAATTTTGATTTAGTACCAACTTGGTGAAACTCTCGATTTTGTATTGTGTCAAGGTGGTGAGTCCTCCGATAAAGGCAAGGAAATTGCATCCGAGGACCAGTAGACAGAGTGCTTCGAAAGTCTGCATTCTAGACATAGTGAGTAAACTTACTGTCATTTTAATTATCTAGGGTGGTTTTTAGATGCTTCATGAATTCTATGGAAAAAGAAATTTAAAAAGGTAAATTTTCATGTTTTATGAATAAATGAGTTTCAATAAAATTAATTTATAAATTGTTTTGGAATTGATAATGATTTTGAAAAATAGAGTACACGGAGACTGTTAATTGTGGCAATTTGATTGTTTAAATTGACTGGCTTATGATAAATCGAGTATGATTGGCTAGTTGGCAATTGTATTGAAATGCGAATTGTTTGGTTGCCTTGAAAAACTGCGAATTACAAAATTGCCATATCATGTTATTGAGTTTTATTATATGGTGGATTATATATTAATTAATCACTGCAGTAGGGGGTTTCTGTGGATCAGCCTTTTAGAGGGGCACTGTAAACCCCATTATATTCTTACCTCGAACGGAGAGGCGCGTAGGGTATCTCCTGGGGTAAAGTTTAGGGTTCACTTCACGCTAAACCACCACGTGAGGGGGAACTCAGCCAACGCCAAGGAACGGCTATGTTTTCAAAACAAAAACATGATTTATGTGAAATGTGAATTTTAATAGCCTTGGCGGTCTCGGTAGGATGCCTCGGCCAAGGTGTCCCCGAGAATGGATTTATGGCACAAGCCTAGATTTTTATGAGATTCATAAGCCTCTTTACGTGTTTTGAACAAAATGTGTTCTAATGCTATAACCCAGTTTATGATGATTTACTTTATTGTCTCCATGTACTCAACTCTAGATGTTTATGATGATGTTTGTTTACTCATTGGGATTTTATAATCTCACCACCCCCCTTTCCACCCATTTCAGGTTCAGTATAGACTGTAGATAGCTGATCTCATGGAGGACTACAGTGGGATCTGCATTTTCCAAACCGTAGGTTCACAGTCCTCTTTACTTTTGTTTATTCGGGGGCACTTTTGTTATTGTAAATTAAATAAAATATTTTGGCTTACTGTATTTATGTATGTATAAATTTATTTAGCTTTTACGTTATAAAAATTATTCACGTATAACTCTATAAATATTATTTTATAAGAAAATAGAATATTTTACTTAATATTTCTTTTATTTTCTTATTATATTCAAATAACCATAATTTCATTTTAAATGAAGATTTTAGACTTTTAAACTCATTTTGAATATGAATTGTGTGTTTTGTACTTGTATATTACGTTTTAGCCAGTTTTAAAATTTTTGAGAAAAATGACCAAAATACCCTTGTGATACGAAAAATTAATATTTTATTTGTTTAAAGTTGGAAACAGCTTAAAATATTTTAGAACACGATATTTGACAGTGGTTGCTCACAAGGGAACAGAGAAACTAATAGTAAAGCCTTGCGGGGTTTCGGGTTGACATTTCGGGCAATAAGTGTCTACCGGGACACCGCGGCGGTTGTCACGGGCTCGAGGGGAGTACCGGGTCGTGACAATTCGATTGGTATCAAAGCTTTTTGTTTTCAAGATCAAAGTTTTTAGTTTTAAAGTTGTTTTAAAAATTTACAATATCAGTGTGGCCCCGGATTAAGTTAAGTTAGGTTAGGTTGAATAGAATGCATGCATTTGCATATAGAGCCTAAGGTTACCTAAACTTGCTCGTATTTTTTTTTATAGATTATAATGCCTCCTCGACGCGGACGCCCACCTCTCACTAGATCGGTTGGGAGGGGAAGAGGTCGTTCCCAACGTCATCAGCCAGATACAGTAGAGGAGGAATCAGCTGCATCTACCATTCGGGCAGCACCTGCTGTTGAGCAGGCCGATAGTCCTCCACATCCTCCATCTCCTCAGCCACCTACTGGTATTCCTGCCATGCCTACTAAGGCAGCACAGGCATTGGCAGCTTTCTTTGCAGCAATAGCTAGTCAAGCTCAGACTGGTCAAGTTCCACCTGTAGTGCCTCCAGCTACTCCTTTAGTTCCACCACCAATACAGGATGTATCCATTTCCAAGAAGCTGAAAGAGGCTAGGCAATTGGGTTGTGTATCTTTCACTGGTGAGTTGGATGCCACTGTGGCAAAGGACTGGATTAATCAGGTGTCCGAGACTCTCTCTAATATGGGATTGGATGATGACATGAAGCTGATGGTGGCTACGAGATTATTAGAGAAGAGGGCTCGTACTTGGTGGAATTCGGTGAAGTCCCGTTCCGCTACTCCTCAGACATGGTCCGATTTTCTCAGGGAATTCGATGGTCAGTATTTCACTTATTTCCATCAAAAAGAAAAGAAGAGAGAATTTCTGAGTTTGAAACAGGGAAATCTAACTGTAGAGGAGTACGAGACTCGTTTTAACGAGTTGATGTTATATGTGCCGGATCTGGTGAAATCTGAGCAGGATCAGGCCAGCTATTTCGAGGAAGGGCTCCGTAATGAGATCAGAAAGCGAATGACAGTGATTGGTAGGGAGCCACATAAGGAGGTGGTACAGATGGCTTTACGGGTTGAGAAGCTCGCGACTGAGAATAGAAGGATTCGGACTGAGTTTGCAAAAAGGAGGAATCCTGGTATGTCTTCTAGTCAGCCAGTAAAAAGAGGCAAGGACTCAGCGACTTCAGGAAGCACTACTTTTGTTTCCGTGACATCTCCTCGACCTCCATTTCCACCATCACAGCAGAGACCTTCGAGGTTTAGCAGATCTGCTATGACTAGTTCTAGGAAGAGTCTCGGAGGTTCTGACAGATGCAGAAATTGTGGGAATTATCATAGTGGGCTCCGTAGAGGGCCAACAAGATGTTTCCAATGTGGACAGACGGGTCACATTAGGAGTAATTGCCCACAGTTAGGACGAGCCACTGTAGCTGCATCATCTCCACCAGCTCGCACAGATATACAGAGGATAGATTCTTCTAGGTTACCACCGAGACAGGGAGTAGCCATACGGTCTGGTGTGGAGATTAATACCCCGTCACATCCACCTTCGAGACCACATACTCGTACCGCGACAAGAGTTTTTGCTGTGACAGAAGATGAGGCACGAGTCCGACCTGGAGCAGTGACAAGTACTATGTCTTTATTTGATAAAGATGCTTATGTTTGATAGATTCTGGTTCAGATAGATCTTATGTGAGTACGACATTTGCATCAATTACTGATAGAAACCTGTCACCATTAGAGGAAGAAATTGTAGTGCATACCCCTCTAGGAGAACAGTTGATTAGAAATACTTGTTATAGAGACTGTGGGGTAAGGGTAGGTGAGGAAGAATTTAGGGGTGACTTAATTCCTCTAGAGATCTTGGATTTTGATTTAATATTAGGTATGGACTGGTTAACTACACATCGGGCGAATGTGGATTGTTTCCGAAAAGAAGTTGTTCTTCGAAATTCGGAGGGAGTAGAGATTGTGTTTGTAGGGGAACGTCGAGTATTACCATCTTGTGTAATCTCGGCCATCAAAGCTTCAAAATTAGTGCAAAAAGGGTATCCGACTTATTTGGCATACGTGATCGATACTTCAAAGGGGGAACCTAAGTTAGAGGATGTCCCAATAGTAAGTGAGTTTCCTGATGTATTTCCTGATGATTTACTGGGAATACCTCCTAATCGAGAGCTTGAGTTCCCTATTGATTTACTTCCGGGTACTGCACCTATTTCTATTCCTCCATATAGAATGGCTCCAGCAGAGTTGAAGGAACTGAAAGCCCAGTTGCAAGATTTGGTGGATAAAGGTTTCATTCGCCCTAGCATTTCTCCTTGGGGAGCACCAGTCCTATTTGTAAAGAAGAAAGATGGCACTCTTCGATTGTGTATTGATTATCGTCAGCTGAACCGAGTGACCATCAAGAATAAATACCCTTTACCCCGGATAGATGATTTTTTTGATCAATTACGAGGTGCTATAATATTCTCTAAGATTGATTTGAGATCTGGGTACTATCAGTTGAGGATTAAGGAGCAGGATGTACCTAAGACTGCCTTCAGGACGCGTTATGGGCATTATGAGTTTCTGGTGATGCCGTTTGGTTTGACTAATGCCCCGGCAGTTTTTATGGATCTTATGAACAAGGTGTTCCATCCATACTTGGATAAGTTTGTGATAGTATTCATCGATGACATCCTGGTTTATTCGAAGAATGATGATGAACATGCTGCCCATTTGCGCATTGTGTTGCAAACTTTGCGCGAGAGACAACTCTATGCCAAGTTCTCTAAATGTGAATTCTGGTTGAAGGAAGTGGTTTTCTTGGGACATGTGGTGTCCGGAGCTGGAATTTATGTCGATCCCAAGAAGATTGAGGCAATCTTGCAATGGGAGCAACCGAGAACGGTAACTGAGATTCGTAGTTTCCTTGGCTTAGCCGGTTATTACCGAAGATTTGTTCAGGGATTTTCTTTGATAGTAGCTCCTCTGACTCGTTTGACTCGTAAAGGAGTTAAGTATGAGTGGGATGATGTTTGTGAGAATCGATTTCAGGAGCTAAAGAACCGGTTAACCTCCGCTCCCGTTTTAACACTTCCTGTTAGTGGAAAAGAATTTGTGGTATACAACGATGCATCTAAGTTGGGATTAGGGTGTGTGTTGATGCAGGATGAGAAAGTAATAGCTTATGCTTCCCGACAGTTGAATAAGCACGAGACGAATTACCCTACTCATGACTTGGAGTTAGCAGCAGTAGTATTCGCATTGAAGATTTGGAGACATTATTTATATGGTGAGCGTTGTCAGATTTTTTCTGATCATAAAAGTTTGAAGTATTTGCTCACCCAGAAAGAGCTTAACTTGAGACAGAGACGATGGTTGGAGTTGATTAAGGATTATGACTTAGTGATTGATTATCATCCGGGAAAAGCAAATGTTGTAGCGGATGCTTTAAGTCGTAAATCCTCATCGTCGTTAGCAACACTTCGGAGTTATTATTTTCCGATGTTACTTGAGATGAAATCTCTAGGGATCCAGTTGAATAATGGTGAGGATGGAACCCTACTTGCTAGTTTCGTCGTGAGACCTTCATTGTTGAATCAGATCAGAGAATTGCAGAAATCTGATGATTGGTTGAAACAGGAAGTTCAAAAGCTGCAAGATGGAGAAGCTAGTGAGTTTAGACTCAGCGATGATGGTACTTTGATGCTTAGAGACCGAATTTGTGTCCCTAAGGATGATCAGTTGAGACGAGCTATTTTGGAGGAAGCTCATTCTTCCACCTACGCTTTACATCCCGGAAGCACCAAGATGTATCGGACTATTAAAGAAAGTTATTGGTGGTCGGGTATGAAACGAGACATAGCAGAGTTTGTAGCGAAATGTCTCACATGCCAACAGATCAAGGCAGAGCATCAAAAACCGTTAGGTACTCTTCAACCTTTATCGATTCCTAAATGGAAGTGGGAGCATGTGACTATGGACTTTGTATTGGGTTTGCCGCGGACACAAAGTGGGAAGGATGCTATTTGGGTGATTGTGGATAGATTGACTAAGTCCGCCCATTTCTTGGCTATCCATAGCACGTATTCTATTGAGAGGCTGGCAAGACTTTATATAGATGAGATTGTGAGATTACACGGAGTCCCAGTTGCTATTGTGTCAGATCGAGACCCTCGATTTACTTCTCGATTTTGGCCGAAATTTCAGGAAGCTCTTGGAACTAAATTGAGATTTAGTACTGCCTTTCATCCACAGACAGATTGTCAATCTGAGAGAACTATTCAGACCTTGGAGGATATGTTACGGGCTTGTGTCATTGACTTTATCGGGAGTTAGGACAGACACTTGCCATTAGTGGAGTTTGCTTATAATAACAGTTTTCAGTCTAGTATTGGGATGGCACCATACGAGGCTTTGTATGGAAGGAAATGCCGAACTCCGCTCTGTTGGGATGAAGTAGGTGAGAGGAAATTGGTGAATGTGGAATTGATTGATTTGACAAACGATAAGGTCAAAGTTATCCGAGAGCGATTAAAGACAGCTCAAGATAGGCAGAAGAATTATTCGGATAAACGAAGGAAAGATTTGGAGTTTGAAGTCGACGATAAAGTTTTTCTTAAGGTTTCTCCTTGGAAAGGTAATAATTTGAAATTTTGAAGTATTAAATCTTATTTGATTATACTATTGTGATAATTTGTGGTATTTATTGGATGATGAAAGGTGTGATTCGATTCGCGAAAAGGGGAAAGCTCAATCCAAGATACATTGGACCTTTTCGTATCATTGAAAGGATTGGGCCAGTGGCTTACAGACTTGAATTACCCCCAGAGTTAGATCGAATTCATAATGTCTTCCATGTCTCGATGTTGAAAAAGTATGTTCCCGATCCCTATCACATTTTAGAGACACCTCCCATTGAGTTGCATGAGGATTTAAAGTTCGAGGTGCAGCCTGTACGTATTCTAGATCGAAAGGATCGAGTGCTAAGGAACAAGAGCATTCCAATGGTGAAAGTATTGTGGAAGAATGCTCGAATGGAGGAGATGACGTGGGAAGTAGAGAGCCAGATGAGAAACCAAATTCCACATCTTTTATTCGAATCAGGTAAGTGAAATTTTGAGGTCAAAATTTTATTTTAAGGGGGGTAGTGCTGTAAAGCCCGACCTTATAAAATACTATTCATGACATACATGTGATGATAGCATGATTGCATGCTAGGAGAGTTCCGAAAAATTTACAAAAGTCGGTATTGTACTTAGAGGTACAACAAAGTTTATGTAATCCTCGAACTAGATCAAATAGGAATTTTAAGGTGAGATTAAGAGTTTCACAGTTCATGGATGACTTAAAATGGTAATTTGGAGTTTGAGGATCAATTTGGAGTCAAATCGGAATTTTCACTAACTAGGGGCAAAATGGTCATTTGCCACCTGGGGACAAAATGGGAATTTTAAAAAAGATTTTTTTGACCCCATTTGACTTATTGGAGTATAATTTGACTTATTGAAGTATGATTTGAGATTTAGAAGTCAAAAATTTTAATTTCAGTATAATTTGGAGTATAGGGGTAAAATGGTAATTTTACCACCTCAGGGGCAAAATTGTAATTTTCCACCACCAGGATATTTTTTCCAGCACATGGTCTTCCTTTGTCTTCATCTTTGACCCTTGACTAAACATGTGGTGGAGATAAAATGTTTAAATTTTTAAAATTTTAAAAACGGGCCAATGACATGATGCCATGTGTCATGTCTTTATTAATTTATTATTTTCCTTTTTAAAAAGCACAAAATCAGCCCATCTTCCACCCCATGGCCGGCCAAACCAGCAAGAAGAGAGAGAAAACAAAAACAAAACCCTAGAGAGAGAAAATCAAAGAAAAAGTGTGAATTTTCAAGGAAATTAAGTGAAAAAGGTGAGTTTTTTCTATTAAGCTTGAGTTTTCTTATTCCCAAGCATTTCTCTTTATTTTCCATGATTAAATTACATGTTTTCATGATGAATTCAATTCTGAAAAAATGGGTTAGGAGAGAGAAAGTTGTTGGATTTATTTGATTTTAATTTATGTTAGTGTTTTTAGTTAGTTTAGCATATTTAGAAACAAAACAACAAGAAAAGAATTTATTTTCTCCCCCAACCATTAATGGCTGAATTTACCATGTAGTGAGTGAGGATGAGTTTGATTTTATTCTAGGAGAATTGGTTAAGGAATGATGAATTATGAGCCTAGAAAAATAATGGGAATTTTTGGAGCAAAAATACGAATTTTTACCCACTAGGGGTATTTTCGTAATTTATTGTTGGGACTGATAATTTGCACCACACTGAGGGACATTAAGTTAATTTGGGTGCAATTGAGGTATAGAAACTGAAAAGAATTAAATTGGAGTTTAAACGGACCCGTTAGGAATTTAATCGGGTGATAAGACGAATTAGGCCAATACCGGGTTTAGATAGCTACCAGTGCATTTTTGCATTCCATATCATGCATTGGTAATCTAAATTAGTTTAATTTTGATTTAGTACCAACTTGGTGAAACTCTCGATTTTGTATTGTGTCAAGGTGGTGAGTCCTCCGATAAAGGCAAGGAAATTGCATCCGAGGACCAGTAGACAGAGTGCTTCGAAAGTCTGCATTCTAGACATAGTGAGTAAACTTACTGTCATTTTAATTATCTAGGGTGGTTTTTAGATGCTTCATGAATTCTATGGAAAAAGAAATTTAAAAAGGTAAATTTTCATGTTTTATGAATAAATGAGTTTCAATAAAATTAATTTATAAATTGTTTTGGAATTGATAATGATTTTGAAAAATAGAGTACACGGAGACTGTTAATTGTGGCAATTTGATTGTTTAAATTGACTGGCTTATGATAAATCGAGTATGATTGGCTAGTTGGCAATTGTATTGAAATGCGAATTGTTTGGTTGCCTTGAAAAACTGCGAATTACAAAATTGCCATATCATGTTATTGAGTTTTATTATATGGTGGATTATATATTAATTAATCACTGCAGTAGGGGGTTTCTGTGGATCAGCCTTTTAGAGGGGCACGGTAAACCCCATTATATTCTTACCTCGAACGGAGAGGCGCGTAGGGTATCTCCTGGGGTAAAGTTTAGGGTTCACTTCACGCTAAACCACCACGTGAGGGGGAACTCAGCCAACGCCAAGGAACGGCTATGTTTTCAAAACAAAAACATGATTTATGTGAAATGTGAATTTTAATAGCCTTGGCGGTCTCGGTAGGATGCCTCGGCCAAGGTGTCCCCGAGAATGGATTTATGGCACAAGCCTAGATTTTTATGAGATTCATAAGCCTCTTTACGTGTTTTGAACAAAATGTGTTCTAATGCTATAACCCAGTTTATGATGATTTACTTTATTGTCTCCATGTACTCAACTCTAGATGTTTATGATGATGTTTGTTTACTCATTGGGATTTTATAATCTCACCACCCTCCTTTCCACCCATTTCAGGTTCAGTATAGACTGTAGATAGCTGATCTCATGGAGGACTACAGTGGGATCTGCATTTTCCAAACCGTAGGTTCACAGTCCTCTTTACTTTTGTTTATTCGGGGGCACTTTTGTTATTGTAAATTAAATAAAATATTTTGGCTTACTGTATTTATGTATGTATAAATTTATTTAGCTTTTACGTTATAAAAATTATTCACGTATAACTCTATAAATATTGTTTTATAAGAAAATAGAATATTTTACTTAATATTTCTTTTATTTTCTTATTATATTCAAATAACCATAATTTCATTTTAAATGAAGATTTTAGACTTTTAAACTCATTTTGAATATGAATTGTGTGTTTTGTACTTGTATATTACGTTTTAGCCAGTTTTAAAATTTTTGAGAAAAATGACCAAAATACCCTTGTGATACGAAAAATTAATATTTTATTTGTTTAAAGTTGGAAACAGCTTAAAATATTTTAGAACACGATATTTGACAATGGTTGCTCACAAGGGAACAGAGAAACTGATAGTAAAGCCTTGCGGGGTTTCGGGTTGACATTTCGGGCAATAAGTGTCTACCGGGACACCGCGGCGGTTGTCACGGGCTCGAGGGGAGTACCGGGTCGTGACAGTGTATGACAAGAAGAAGGTACCTATACTTATGGAACTCATGATATATATCTATAAGGGAAACCACTGGTTGAGAATGATTGATATGGTGACTTTGAATACAGACAAATAGCTTTGATGAGAAAATTTCTAATAGCTACAGTGCTTCAACATTGACTGTTCAACGTTGTAATGCTCCGAATACCTCACGCCTATGATGCATGAGTAAGATGGGAGTGACACGATAATGAGCTTACAAATTGAATTTTGGTTGTTGGTCATTGTGTTTTGTTATCTGGGAGTCTTAAATATTCTGAAGAATGTTTACCCAAATGAATTGAAAACTTCTTTATTGCCTTGTATATAGGCATATAATTAAAAGAAAAAAATTTTGAAAGATTCTTGAGATGACTATATTGAGATGAGATACCAAGTAATGAAAGTGTGAAGGAAGAATTACGAGACTGGTATAGAAAATCAGTTTATATAGAATATCATTATGAGAATTTGTAATATCTGTTTTGATACAGTCAAATGACAAGGGTTAGGAACAACATGAGGCTAATTGTATGACACCCTAGAAACTTATGAAGATGAGTTAGGGATTGAATGGATGAGTACGTATTTATATATTTTTAAGATTAAGTGTTTTAGGAATACATAAACATCTTTGAGAAGAGATTATAATCATACACAGCAAGTATGAAACATAAAATTTTTTAAAACTTGCTGAGAAGCCTAACGGCTAAATCACAAGTTAAGGGATCATATGCTGTGAGACATAAGTTTAAGATAGATATTCCCAAGGAAATACTTAAGAGAAGTTTTGCTCTGGATCTCGTTAAAGCAAACTCTAAGTTATGTAATTATAAAAAAAGAAGCTGTAAGCTGAGAGTGATATTAGTATTAATATTGAAAAATACTTGAGGAGAATCTAGTTTTAAGTTTTACAATTTCCAGTACAATTTATAGATTGGTTAAGGAAGAATGATGTTATGTTCATATGAAGGAGTGGAACAAAGGATGATAGAAGTTGACCTTGAAAATGAAGTCAGATAATGAAACTTTCCTAATATATTATGGAAATTGGAATTCGAAAATGCTTAAGGCATACATGATTCAAATGGGTTCGAGTCTTAAGTGACAAATCAATATCGTAATGCAAGAAAGATACAAGGTAATATAGAGGCATGAAAGATGATTAAGGACAAAAGGATGACTCTTAGGAATTGTGGTATTGCATGAGATCCAATGATCAAGTTGAGATAAATCTTTGAGGCATCAATAAGATTATAAAGCATACACGCATAATGGATTATAATTCAATGGAGATGACATTGTGATGAATGATATATAGTATAAGGAAACTCAAACATATGGTTGGAAATGATATGAATGATATGAAGTTATATACAAGTATAATAAGAAGGTTGACATGCACTATAAGAGTTATTATATTGAAACTAGGATTGGGATACAGATGAATAAAGGGGGAATGTAGTCCAAGGCATGTGAACACATGGATTCCTATATATAAAGAGAGATGTTGACATTTGAAAATGCATGTATCTATGTATATATGAAATTGATAATTTTACTAACTAAAGTGAAGAATGGTTCTCAGTAATTGGGAGATTTTGAAATAGTGTCCAAAGAGGTCAGTGAGCTAAAGTGTTAACGGACATGCAATGAACGATTAAAGTTATGAGTGACTTTGAAGGTAAACCTTGGATTGTTTAAGTTCTTAATGGAACTCTATTAAAGGAAGTGTATAGACCAGTATAAGATGGATGAATCAAGGTTGAGAAATTTGGTATGGAGCGAATTAATAAAATGATGATTAGGTATGCATAAGTAAGTATGATATGTGATCGAAATCAGTATAATTGAGGTGAAGTTATGGTTCAAATTTAATAATGGTGATAAAGGCATGCTTAGTGTCTCGATATAAGAGATCATGGTTGTGAAAAGTATTACTGATCCAATTCCAAAGGATGATAATTGCCATAAATAAAGCATTTAATTGAACTAAAGGTGAACGAGGTGAATAAATTGAATGTCGCTATAGAAGGAATAAGGAGTAGGATCATAGAAGGAGATTGATAACGCAACATCGACGGGAATTCGAGGACGAATTCTATTTAAGTGGGGGAGATTGAAATACCCCATACTTTGATATGGTGATAAATAAAGTTGATTGAATGCAAATTGAGGTCAATTAAAATGTTTAAAAGACGAAATGAGTAGTTTATGATAAAATATTTTGCAAGTGAGAAAATAACAATAAAATAATAATGATTTTATCGGAGGAGAATTTGTGAGAAAAAAGGCAATTCAGAAGTCAAGTGAGGCATAATAAGGTATTTCAGGTACTAAGGAGACAAGATAAAATTTTTAAAATATTAATATTTAGCTAGATGTCGAAATCAGTCAAGAAGAAAAATCATATGGTTGATTCAAGTGGGGGAGAAGATGACAAGCCCAACTCTATAAAAATATTTATCATGACATACACGTGATGGATAGCATGTTTGCATGCTAAGAGAGTCCCGAAAAAAATTTACAAAAGTCGGTATTGTACCTAGAGGTACAACAAAGTTGAGTTAAACTTCGAACTAGATCAAATAGAGAATTTACGATGAAATTAAGAATTTTAAAGTCCCAGGATGGTTTAATATGGGGATTCGGAGTTCAAGGATGAATTTGGAGTCAAACCAAAATTTTCGTTATCTAGGGGTAAAATGGTCATTTGATACCTAGGGACAAAATGAGAATTTTTAGAAAAGATTTTTGACCCCATTTGACTTATTGGAGTAAGATTTGAGGTTTAGAAGTGAAAATTTTTAATTTCGATATAATTTGGAGTAAAAGGGTAAAATGGTAATTTTGCCACACAAAATCAAAATTTTAATTTTTGAAAGGATTTTGATCAAATTTAATTATTTGGAGTGTGAAATGAGTATGAGGAGTGAAAATTATGCATTATGGCAAATTTTCAATTTTTGGGGCAAAAATGTAATTTTTGAAAAGTTCGGGGGTAAAAGTGTAATTTTGAAACATTTGCTCCACCAAAACTTTGGAAAAATCTGGAAATTTCACTTAAGACTTGGATAAGTCAAAGGGAATGCATGGTGGAAAAAGTAGGACAAGTGGATGGCTAGAAAAAAAATGAATTAATAAAATATTTAAAATATGAATAAAATAATATTATTTCATTAAACAATAAAAAGGCATAAAAACAATCAGCCCATAACCCATTCTTCTTCTTCAACATTCGGCCAAGCAAGAAACAAGAGAGAGAAAGGAGAAAATAAAACCCTAGCCAAGAAATTTAAAGGGAAAATAGGTGGAAATTCAAAAATCAAGAAAAAAAAGGTAACATTTCTTAAATTTGTCTTGTGCTTTACCTTTCCCATGCATTTCCCATCATTTTTCATGGTTGAATCATGTGATTTGAGGATGATTTCAATTCTGGTCATATGGGTTTAGAGAGAGAAAGTTGTTAGATAAATTTGATTTTGAGCTATGTTAGTGTTCAGTGTTAGTTTAGCATGTTTATGAGTAAAACAACAAGAAAAATATTTATCTTCTCCATGAATTTCTCTAGGCCGAATCTAGCCAATGGTATGTGAGGATGAGGTTGACTTTATTTTAAGAGAATTGGGTGGAAAAATGATGAATTATGAGGTTGGAAATTAAATGGGAATTTTCGGTGCAATAAATTGAAATTTTTACCCATTAGGGGTAAAAGCATAATTTATAGTCCGGACTGATAAATTGGACCAAATTCATAGTCATTGAGGTATTGTGGATATAATTGGATAATTGAAATTGAAATGGATGGAATTGGAGTCGAATTGGAGATTTTAGGAATTTACACCGTGTATAGGCGAGTTAGGTCGGACACCGCAATTAAGCGATTGTCTAGACATTTCAAATCTTATCTAGTGCATACGCATGGATAAGAGCCTGAAATAATTTATGATAAATTGACACAATTTATTGAATTTTGTATCATGGATTATGGATAGGTGGTGAGTCAATTGTTTTGGGTAAGAGACTGCACCCAAGGGCGGAAGATAGGAGTATTTCTACTCCTAATACTGTGAGTAAACTTATTATCGTCTTAATTATCTAGAGTAGTTTTATACAATTGTGTGATTTTATAAAAATGAGTTTAAATGGTAAATTGCTATGTTTTAAGAGAAATTGTGATTTTATAAAATGATTTTATAAATTTTCTGGAAAATCGAATATTGGTTTTGAAAATAGAGTAATTGGAGACTGCCTGCTTGTGTTGTAAATTTATGGTTTTAAATTGAATGGCTTATGACAATATATGAGCATGAATGGCTAAACTGATTTTGGTGTCAGAATTATTTGTATTGTGTATTCAGCCTTGAGAGGTTAGATTGCGATAAATTGCTATGCCATGCTAGAATGAATTTTATTGAATTGGTGGAGTATATATTAATTATTTACTGCAGAGAAGGTTCCGTGGACCAGCCTACTAGAGGGGCACGGTAAACTCCAGTATATTTTTACCCCGAACAGAGAGGCACGTAGGGTATCTCCTGGGGTAAAGCTTAGGGTTCACTTCACGCTAAACCACCACGTGAAGGGGAACTCTGCCAACGCCAAGGAACGACTGTATTTTTCTCAAACTAAAAATATATTTTAAGTGTATACAAAATTTTAACAGCCTTGGCGGACTCGGTTGGATGCCCTGCGCAAGGTATCACCGAGTATGAGTTTTGGCACGAGCCAAAGTTTTAAGAAATTCATAAGCCAAGTTGATTACTCGATTTATATGGATTGATTTTATTAGGTTGAAATGAACTGAAAGGTAATGAAATTACAGTATGATGACTTATTTTAATTGTCTCCATTTACTCGGCTTTAGATACTTTTGATGGTATCTGTTTACTCACTGGGATTATAAAATCTCACCCCTTCTTTCTATACATTTTTCAGGCTCAGGACAGTTTGTAGATAGTCGAGTAGGACGAGAACTAAGCTCGGAACTGCATTATAGAAAGTAAGAGTTCACAGTCCTACATCATCTAGGTCAATTGGAGCCCACGTGTCATTGCAGATCAAAACTTATATTTTGGTTATCTGTATTTCTATTCATACAATTTTTACTTTACTTACATGTGAGAAAAAATTATTTACGAATATTTCTATAAAAATTTATTTTATGAGAAAATAGAATATTTTATTGATTATTTTTGAATAGTACTAGTTATTAACAATTTGTTTTCAAATGAACGTTTTAGATACTTAATTTGTTTTAAAATCATTAAATATATATTTTCTGCTTACCTACTACATTTTTAGCAAGTTTTGAGATTTTTGATGAAAAATTACGAAAATGCCCCTATGAGCCAAAAAATAATATTTTATTGTTCTTATTTGAAAATAACTTATGATTTTTTTTAAATGCGAGATTTAATAATTGTTGCTCACCGGGGAGATGCGGAAGTTGATGCTAAGCCTTGCGAGGTTTCGATCGGCATTCGGGGTGAAGAATGTCTATCGAGGCCTCGCGGCAGTTGTCACGGGCCCGATGGGGAGTTCCGAGTCGTGACATATTATTACTTAATTTTTTAAATTAATAAAGAAATCTTATTTACCCATTAATTGCAATAATGTCGATCAACACATTGCAACTGACCCTTACAGAGAAAAGAATTATCAATGAGGTCTCTTTCATTGCAATCTTTATTAATCAGTCCTTTCACCATACTATATTCTTCATGGGCTTTACGGATAAATAATTTTCATTGTCACATCCAACCCATGTAATACCAATTCACCATTTTCTTTAAATAATATGATTCTAAAACACATTTTAGAAAACATATTGGCTGAATTTCTTGAGTACAACAATCTCATTGAAAATCGCTTGAATATCTTTCTCAATAGAGAATAGTGAATCCTTTATTTTGCTTTCAATATAATTTATTTAGCATGTACATAACCTAGCGTACCAGGCTATAGCATTTAAGTTCAGCATCACCTATTAGTAACATCAAAGTCATATAGATACTAAATAAATTATATTGACTTCTCAGATCTAAGGACAGTTAATAAATTGTGATAGAGCTCTTTTTAATTATTGACAATGACAAACTTATATGGAGCTTTTTAATTAGATGTTGTTCATTGTATGTATCTCATACACTACATCTACTTGTTTGTTTTAGGGTCACTACCCCAATGGTGGAGTTAAAACATTCTATCTTTTTAATAAAGGCATAACAAGTGTAGGCTTTAAACAATTTCTCACATTTAGCCTAGAATAATTTTGACAAACAAGGAATTGAAAAACTATAACTCCTGCTTAATAGTTCATTAACTATTAGCATAGTTTTTCTACAATATTACCAAATAATTTAGGAACATATCATATATGTCATAAATAAATAAAATACCCACTAAATATAATATATATATATATGAAATCAATAATTGATTTAACAATTTATTTATCTAATAAATAAATAATAAAATTGACTTTTAAGGGCATATATCTAATAGTATCTAGCTAGACATCCCAATGTCTAGGTACATAGTGTTCTTGGGGCTTTTATTCTTATCTGGCTTGTACTCGATAAGACCAAACAAATTGTGTAAAATGCATAATACTAAACAAATTGTGAAGACTTTAGAAAATGTAATAACATCTAGCAATAAAATGAATTCTAATAGGAATTATAATGCAGATGAATGAACTTTCTTATAGGATTTACATATCTAGTATATTATTTGATTATAATTTATGATAATTGGATATTATTCAATATTTAAATTATAAGATTTAGTGCCAAGCTTAGATTGCACAAAACCATAATATTGGTCCTTGTCACAGCCCAATTCTCGGGCCATGACCGGTGCATGGGCCCAATGGGCATAGCCCACTAAGCCCAAGCAAGCCTTTTTATATGATCCTGTTCATCATTCTATCCATCACTTTAAATGTCATATTTTGTGGTTCTCAAGTATGATTATTTCAACAATATAACATGGCAGTCAACTACTTACATTTATATTATCCAAAATGAAGTCACCCATTGCCAACTCATAGTGGCAACGTTAATCAAAATAAACATATATTGTTTACGACATGTATCTTAGTGATTTACATCACATGTACGTATACACAGGCAAAAAGACTCATTGACTTCCCATGGAGTGACCTTGGGTGAAGGTACAGCTACTGAATGCCATGGTACCTACCAAAAGGTTAGTGTTAGTGGACGCCTCAGTCTAGGTCCCAACTACCACTGAATCTGAAAACATGAAGTTGAAAAGAGTAAGTATAAACCCAGTGAGTGTACATAGAAAGGGAACAAGCATTAATACTGGAAGTTTTAGAAAACATGATGCACTTATGTTGAAAACAATGCAATTTAGCTCAATTTCTTGTTAAAACCCGTTTATTTAACTCTTGATCATTTAGTGCCTTAGTATTGAAAGATCTATGGTCAATAAAGAAGTTAAAGAGTGAAAGTACAGTATAGTTCAAGCAAGGCAAGCATAGTAGAGCAAATCGCGCTACAGCAGAAAGGCATTCTCGCTGCAGCAAACTTTAGGGTAAAATTTTAAACCAACAACCCGAAGGTTTCTCGCTGCAGCGACAATGCATTTTCGCTGCAGCGAAAATCTAGGCAGGCGTTTTACCCAACCACCTGAGAGTTTCTTGCTGCAGTGAGAATGCATTTTTCCTGCAGCAAAAATTTGGGCTAGTCAAGCACCCAACACCCAAGAGTTTCTAGTTGCAACGAGAATGAATTTCGTTGCAGAGAGAAACATGGCAATAAAATTAAAAGAATTTTTGTCACAACAAAAATCCATTTTTGCTGAAATGAAAATCAATTGGAAAGCATTTGTCAAATTTTAACATTCAATATTCAATGCAAACACATAATATTTTCCCTAACCTCCTTATGTATGTGTATACATGTATACAACTCTCATTGCACCAGCTCATGTGCAGTCCCACACTACACATAGCTAGAATCATCCTATGCACTTCCACATTGCACAAGGCAATATCATCATGTGCACTCCCATATCACACATGGCATATATCATAAGTGTGTGCACTCACACAGCACACCACTATCACCGTCATGTGCACTCCCACACCGTACACGCATGGTTACAATTGTCACCCAATAGTTCCATTCAATGCATAACATATGCATCAACATAATGTAGAAACACATGAACTAATCACATTGCACATTTCATATTATAAGAACATTTCATCAAGGGCTTGTTGCCATGTAAATTTTAAAGAGAAACCAATAAAATATTCAAGTGGTTCAATCAAGAATATAATCATTTATTCCAAAACGTTTTAATGCAAGTTCACTCACATCTTTGTTGATTCCTTGATCGATTTCAACTTCGATTATTGCTCTAAATGAAGATGTGGGGTCTCGTTGGAACCTTTCACACACAATAGCATCACACCAACTTAATTAAAATGAATATTATTTCAAAAGCTATTTTCCTAAATCAAGTTTTGCTAGTTATCCCTAACTAGCTTCCAATTACCACTTGATTGGCTATTTATTCACAGCACTCTAGTCACACTAAAAATATATAAATAACCTTCAACAATAAAACAGTCTACAATTTAATTATTGACCATTCATCAACAACTTAAAATCAAACCTAACTCACTACTCACTTTGGTGGTTTTGTAGTTGAATTCCTTTTCAAGAGTTTGTCAAGCTATTATGGAAAGCCTCTCTTTCTCTCTCTAAATTGTCCAACTAGTGAGAAAAAGTTTTGAGGAAAGACTTTTGAGGGTTCTTGAGGTGCAGAAGTGAAATAGCACAAAGAATCCTATGAAAAAGTGTGCCAAAGCATGAGAATTGAAGTTGCTTTGAGAAAGTTATGAAGGTATCAAGGGATGGCTTCCATGTAAGAGGGAAAACGTGAAATGGAGAAGAGAAATGGGAAGAAGAAGAAGAAGCTATTGGAAGTGAGGAGAAAGTGCTGGAAAAATTTAATGTTTATCCTATAATTGACTAAAGTTCTACTTATTTACAGAAATGCCATTGCATAGTTGACTTTGCCTTCTTCTTTCCTTTGGCTTAAACTTTTTACTCTTTCGATATTGAGAAAAAGTCCATAATAGACTGGGGCTACTCGAGTTCACGAATACTTAAAAATTTATACTCGAGGTCTAAAATGACCATTTTACCCCTATTGTGGAAATTATCATTACTATTTTTTTCTTCATTTATTTCATTATTATATACATCATTCATTTATTCCTTAAGCCTATTTACACCCTAATAATATTAGAAAAACTCACTTATAGGAGCTCACCAATGAAATGACAAAACTACCCTTAATCTATGCCATTGTGTCTACCTCCGTCACACGCCTATAAAGGTTGAGGTTTCATAGTCCTAGGGATGATCCTATGAAGGCTTGGACTGATCTGCAATCTGAAACTCTTAAAGACCGATTCTACATAAATGGTCCATGATCTCGACTTCAAGACCATTTTATTCGCTAAAAAAGAAACTAATCAAACAAGAGAGCCCCCTACATTTACAAAAACTGCAAATGTTAAAAAGATCTGCAGTAGGTAAGCACAACTTCCTCCACCTACAACCCCATAAATTGGTCTCAATAAGAAAGAGTAGCATCCGCTATGGCCATGAACGAAAGAAACTAATGGGACAAACCCCTATACAGGATACCACGGAACCAGTCACGATCCCACGTCGATCCCCCAATTAGAGCGTAATGAACAATCTCAAAACGAGCAATAATCTAGACACAAAATGTATGCAACACAATACTATAGCAAAATCCCACAAAATCAAAAAATGGAGACAAGAACAATGTTTAAAGATCATGATTCTCATCATAAAGAACCATAAGAAGTCATCAGTGTCACAGCCCAAATTCCTGAGCCATGGCCAGTGCATGGGCCCAATGGGCATAGCCCACTAAGCCCAAGCAAGCTTCTTTATGCAATTCTTATTATCATTCCCATTCATCATGTTTAAAATGAAGTGCTGTAACTCTCAAAAGTAAATGTTCTAGTAATATTTTATAGCAACTGAATATTCATTTTTATATTATATCAAAGTACTGTCATCATCAATCCAACATATACATACTTCATTTATAACATGACTCTTAGTAGTTTAAATTACATATACATGTTCACAAGTAATAGACTCGAGACCATCAGCGGAGTGACTCTCGATGAAGATATAGCTACTGAGATGCCATAGTACCTACCAAGAAGACGAGCATATGTGTGTGACTCAATCTAGGTCCCAACTGCCTCCAAATTTGAAAACATGAATTTTAAAAACGTGAGAACCAAACTTTGTGAGTGAACATAAGAAGGGAACAAGCAATCAATAGGAATAATTTGGAAATCATGATGCACTTGTTTCAAAAACAATGCAATTGATTTAATTTCTTACTAAAAAACCCTCATTTCAAACTACTATTAATAATCTCATAGTGTTGCAGTAACCCATGATCAATCCATGAAGTTAAATGGATGAAAAATATGTCAAAATCCAAATAGGATAGCATGTAGGACAGAATGTTTCTCGTTGCAGCGAAGTTCATTCCCGCTGCAGCGAGAAATAGTACCAGTTTGCATGTGTTTTAGTTTTTCTAGAATATCTCCTGCTAAAAAAGTTCAATTGACCTCATTTTTGGACCATTAGAAAGTTAAGAGGTAGGGCTACAACTTTGATGTTTACCACTTTTCCCAGTTCGGAAGGGAAGGTGGTCAAAATCTTCATCCAAATGAAGACACTACATTAGAACTCGAGAGTTTCTCGCTGCAACGAGATTTATTTTTGCTGCAGCGAGTTTTCTGCTGCCAAAACAGAATGTTTCTCGCTGCAGCGAGAAGTAGGGCACCTAAGTGAAAAAAGAGCCTCCTTTGCACAAAAAATCCATTTAGTGCTACAATAAAAATCAATTTGCAAGAAAATGGGAATTTCTCAAGATTCATCATGCCAAATTTCACATGCATTACAACCATATACCATTACTCATAAACTTCCTATAACACACATATTTACATATGTATATATATAAATACCCATCATCATCATGCACACCATCCCATCATCATCAGCTCATGTGCACTCCTTACTCGCACATGGCTGGGTCATCACCGGTTTATGTGCACTCCCTACTCGTACATAATCGGGTCATCATCAGCTTATGCGCACTCCCTACTCGCACATGGCTGAGTCAATATCATTACACAACAATATATTCATACGTATATATATATCAACATAATGTAGCAGTATATGAATCTATAATAGCCACATATCACAACACAAAGATAATTTATCAAAGGCTTGTTCCCAAGGCACCCATTCTTAAGAAAAGTTTGATAAAATCATTTAATGTCTTGTGCAAACACATTCACATTCCCAAAAATACTTTGAAATGCAAGTTCACTCACCGGTATTGCTGAACCTCTAATCGACTCTAACCTCCACTAATGGTTCAAATGGGCAATTGAGGCCTTGTTGGAACCTATACACACACAACATCACAACCAATCCAATTTACATTAATATCACTCCAAAAGCTAGTTTCTAATTCAAATTCTTCTAGTCATTCCTAATTGGCTTCCAACTATATCAAATGGCTATTCCTTGCACTACTCTTATCACACTAAAAATGAATAAACAACTCAACAATAAAACAGCTCATAATCCCAATTACTAGCCATTATCAACAACTTAAAACGAAGCCTAGTTCATCACTCACCTTAGGGTTTCTTTGTAGTTGAATTCTCTTCCAATATCTTCCAAACAAATGTGAAAAATCTTTTTTTCTCTCTCTAAAACCTCCAACTAATGAGAGAAAGTACTGAACAAGGACTTTGTGAGGGTTTTAAAGTGAGAGAGTGAAAGAGCACAAGGGTTCTAGTCAAAAAGGCACAAAGGTATGAAAGTTAGAGCTAGAGAGAGAAAGTTGTGAAAGTTTCATATCAAGCTTCCATGGAGGATGGAAGCAACGTGAGATGGAAGAAGAAGAAGGAGAAGAAGCTGCTGGAGAATGAAGAAGCTACCGGAAGAAAAAGATATTTATAGCTCAAGCTTATCCATTCCACTTGAAATTACGAAAATGCCCTTAGCACATTAACTTGTTCTCCTTCAATCCTTGGTGCCATCTTTTTACACTTTTGATACTAAAACAAGTCCATAATGGTCTAGACATGCTCGGGTTTATGAAATTTAAAAATTTTGACCTAAGGTGAAAAATGACCATTTTGCCCCTGTGGTGAAAATTATTGAAACTTCTAGTTTTCTTCTTGTTTTCATCATTACACATTATTTATTCGGTCTTATGCCTATTTAGATCTTAAAATATCATAAAACCTTCTTCTGGGAGCTTTTTAGAAGAAATGATGAAACTACCCTTGGCCCGTGTTATTGCGTCTATGCGTAGTTATGAGCTTATCAGGGTTAAGGTCTCACATTTTCCCCCACTAAAATGAATTCGTCCTCGAATTAAAATCGGCGTAAGGTGAATAATCAAAGTTCTAGAGTTTTGCCACATCACTTTCGTCGTGCATTCTTAACAAGAATCTTGGTTCATGCATCATATCGACTTTCAATCTTATAGAAAACTCAACAATGTCATAGTATATAGTTATGTGTACTACTCTTGTTGGATCAAAACAATATCATCCTTCATTTTATGAAGAGAATTCAAGTAAGCTATTAATTTTGGTCACACCTCAATCAAATCATCCTTAAATCATCAATTATGCATGTTTACGTAACCATCCGTAATTCCTCTACTTTGATCTTTTATCAAACCTTCCAACATTCAAGCATTTATTCCACCATTGACTATGGGTCTAAATGGTTAACCAACCTCTATTCCGTTTCACATACCTCCATACAAATTCCATTCAAGCATTTCATAATACATAAGGATCAAACACTCTTTATTTATTCATATATGTTTAACATCACGGATGGTTCAAATCTGGTAACCATTAGTAACCATGTTCCCAAAAACAAACTCCAATACTTTCATGTTTGAGTGCTCACTAGATAAATCTCAACTTATACCATAAGGCATTTCAATAAATCATGACATTCTGCATACCCCCTTATAATCTTAATCAATCTCTTTAATCAATAACCCAACTTCTCAAGATTAAAGTTGCTCAACATTTTCCTTTTAAAATTCCTTTCCAAGTCTCATTTTGATTACTAATTATTTCTACATTTCCGATGTCATAGCTAATTTATTCGTCATCAATCACCCATAACATATCTAACTTGATATTTCTCAAATTTACTCCAAACATCAGATCTCATGGCCTCATTAGTTTATCAATTTGAAGATCAAATTAAACATTTGTCTCTCCTTAAGTGCACTTTAAAATTTAAGAATCATCTATTAAAGCCTTTCTGATATTAACTTTTTTTAGTCCCTTTTACCTTAGAAAATTAAATCCAAATCATTCATTTTGAATCATGAGCTTTATATCAATCAAGACAGATTTTACACTTTTAATTATGCGAATCCAAATTCACACCTTTACGCATAAGCTATAAACTTTTCCCCACATCTTTATATCTCAAAACTATATATATTGAAGTTATACCAAAATCGATACATCATTTTCCATTGCTCCTTAGGATGTTAAATTCATGTCATACTTCTCTATTTGTGCACTTCATAATAACCTAACAATTTTTAGCTCACAATTAAGCTAGTTCATATGCCAAGCCTCTCAAGCTATATCAAAACACCAAGTTTTATCACGATATAATAGAATTTGATGAACTCATACCAAAAGTATAAACACTTACTTTTAAGCTAACAGCATTAAAATCCACTTGTTCACTGCCAAAATCAGTGATAAATTATCTTAATCATTGTCTAGCACTATAACCATTGATAGAATATCATTATCGAATCAAATTATAACTAACTCCGAATGAGCTTTTATACCAATATGCAACATATATATCCATACATATATAGTTCCAAAAATTTTAACTTCAAATAGCCTTAGGCATGTCAGACTTAATAAGCCATATGTAAAACCAAAATAACTGACAATCAAGTTTAGAGTCATTTCTTATCTTGGCTGGTTAGATCATGCTCATCATTTATGGTGAATACACAAAGCTGATTTCAATATTCCATTCTCATACAAGAGTCAACCACTAATTGGCACTATCTCCAAACACCATGTGTTTTATAGGTCGATTTTTTGAGTCAAAATTTATATTGTAGTATTCCATCTCTAGGTCATGTCTCATTACCAAATCTTTATTTGTATATGAGTACTTGAATTCTCAAATCATCGTCCTTTTTTTTTTCTAAGTAGATCTCCGTAATTCCCGTAACGTATTTCTATTCCCTTACCAAGGGTAGTATCATTTAATCAAACCATGTCACCCTCCTTTTCTAAACATTTGAAGCAAAATTCGACCTTCCACTATCCCTATCAGGCACTTTACCTTGATAGTTACTCAAAATAAATTGGAACTTGTGGGGAAGCACATTTCACAATTTATGCTTTGCGTTTACAATTATGTCGAGACTAGAACCTCATCGGGTCCACAAAACGATAGGATAATCATTGCCTCAAACCAGTATTTCCAAGTATACTTATCCTTGTATCATATCTTCGTACTTATGTGTCACGACTCAGAACTCCCGTCGAGCCCCTGACAACCGCTGCGATACCCCGATCGACACTCATTACCCGAAATGTCAACCGGAACCCCGCAAGGCTTTAATATCAACTTCTCATTTTCCCTGTGAGTAACTGTCGCCAAATACCACGTTTTAAAAGATTTTAAACTATTTTCAACTTAAAACAAATAAAATAATAATTTTCGTCTCACAGAGGTATTTTGGTCATTTTTAAAAAAAATTTTGAAACTGGTTAAAATGTAATATACAAGCACAAAACACATAATTCATAATTAAAATGAGTTTAAAAGTCTAAAATCTTCATTTAAAACGAAATTATGCTTTTTGGGATATAATAGAAAAATAAAAGAAATATTAAGTAAAATATTATATTTTCTTATAAAATAATATTTTTAGAACACTGCGTAAATAATTTTTTTACAGCGTAAAAGCAAAAGAAATTCCTATATACTGTAGTACAGATAACTAGAATATGAAATTTAATTTACAGTAACAAGTGGGACCCCCGAATATTCAAAAGTAAAGAGGACTGTGAACCTACAGTTTGGAAAATGCAATTCCAATGGTAATCCTCGATGCGATCAGCTATCTATAGGCTATTCTGAGCCTGAAATGGGTGGAAAGGAGGGTGGTGAGATTATATAATCCCAGTGATTAAACAAATACCATCTAAAATATCTAAAGTCGAGTAAATAGAGACAAATAAAATAAATCATCATACTTTAATTTATCATCTTTCAACTCATTTCAACCAAATAAAATTCAATTCATTTAAATCGAGTAATCAACATGGCTTATGAATTTCTTAAAAGCTTGGCTCATACCAAAAATTATTATCATACTCAGTTATCAGTGATACCTTGGCCGAGGGCTATCCCAACTGAGTTCGCCAAGGCTATTAGTAAGTCATGTACGCATAAATTATGTTTTTATTTTGAAAACATAGTCGTTCCTTGGCGTTGGCCGAGTTCCCCCTCACGTGATGGTTTGGCGTGAAGTGAACTCTAAAAGTTATACCTCGGGAGTTACCCTACTTGCCTCTCCAATCGAGATAAAATATAATGGGATTCCATGCCCTTCTAATTGGTTGGTCCACAGAAAACTCACCCCTTGTAGCAGGTTAATCCCACCATACAATAAAATTTTGATAGCATGACAAGGTTAATTTAATACTACCCAGCCTGCAAATGTAAAATAGAACAATTCATACAGTTCACAAAAACCACAACCCAGCTAGTCATGCCAACACATTAACATAAGCCATTTATTCAAATGATAAATTTACAACATATCAGTGGTCTCCAATTACTCTATTTTTCAAAATCATTATTCAATTTCAAGACAATTTATAAAATCATTTCGTTTAAACACATTTTGTTTATAAAATATAAAGATTTGCCTTTTAAACTCATTTTTCATAAAATCATAAAATCGGATAAAAACCACTTTAGATAATTAAGACGATAGTAAGGTTACTCACTATTTCGGGAGTAGAATTTCTATAGTACTCTAACTATCGATCCTCGGGTACAATTTCTTTGCCCTTGTCGGAGGACTCACCACCTTGACACAGTACAAAATCGAGAAACATACTACATTGGTACTAAATTGAAATTAAACTAATTTTGACTACTAATGCATGATATGGAATGCAAAATGCAAGGGTAACCATCTATATTCGGCATTGGCTTAATTCGTCTTATCACCCGATTAATTGGCCAACGCATCCAATTTAGCTTCAAATTGCTCCATTTCTTTTCTAATATCTCAATTCACCAAACACAAATCAAATAACCTAAAATTTGGCAAAACCATCTTCACTTTTCTTCTTAGAATTTTCGGTCAATAATGGTGCATTAACACCATGATTTTTTCCTACTACTTTTCCACACCATAATTCATCATTTTCTAACCAATTCTCTTAAAATAAAAATCAAATTCATCCTCACTCAATACAAGGTAGGTTCGTCCATTGATGGGTGGTGGGGAATATGAACTCTTTTCTTGTTGTTTTGTTTCTAGACATGGTAAACTAACTAAAAACACTAACATAACTTAGAATCAAATCAATCTAACATCATTCTCTCTCCATACCCATTCCGACCAGCCATGAATTCATCATGAAAACATGTAATTTAACCATGGAAAATGAGGAGAAATGCATGGGAAAGGTAGATCACAAGTCAAAATCAAGAAATTTTACCTTTTGTCACTTGTTTCCTTGAATTTCTCACACTTTTCTCTTGAAATTCTTCACCTAGGGTTTTTTTTTTCTTTTCTCCCTTTGTTCTTCTTTGTTCTTGGTATGGCCGGCCATATGAAAGAAAATAGGCTGATTTTATGCTTATTTTAAAGCTAAATAAATAATGGATATAAACTTGACACATGTCACCACATTATTGGTCTATTTGTAATTTCTTAACTATAAGCTTTCTCTCTCCACCACTTAAATTCCTTCAATTATCCATGATAATATTGGATAAAATCCATGTGTTGGACAAGTGTCTGGTGGTGTAAAATTACAATTTTGCCCTTAGGGTGGCAAAATTACCATTTTACCCCTATGCTCCGAATAGTACCGGGATTACAATTTTTCACTTCTCAACCCCAAATCATACTCCAATAAGTCAAATGTGATCAAAATCTTTGAAAAATTTCTCATTTTGTCCTTGAGTGGCAAAATTACCATTTTGCCCTTAGATAGTGAAATTTTCGGTTTGACTCCAAATTGATCCTCGAACTCTAAATCACCATTTTAAATCATTCCTGGACTGTAAAATTTTCAATTTCATCCTAAAATCTCTATTTGATCTAGTTTGAGGCTTAAATCAACTTTGTTGTACCTCTAGGTACAATATCGACTTTTGTAAATTTTTCAGAACTCTCCTAACATGCAAACATGTTATCCATCACATGTATGTCATAACAAGTATTTTATAAGGTCAGGCTTTACATTATGTGACATGTCAATCACGAGCCCAACTTGACTGCATAGCCATTTGCTCTTTGAGCTTTAATGTTTTCTCTTTGTGAAAAGTCTTTTGAATTTATCTCATCAAGGTATTCACAAGGTGGATACATGTCCATATCTTATAGTTCAAGGCCTAAAGCATTGAACACAACCTCATCATTGATGTTCTATGTTATATCATATAATACAAAATATAATCTAATAACTATGACAATGAAATTCTAAAGTTCCACCTTTATCTACGAATCATAGCTCCTTTTATGAGCGCATACTTTGCACTGCTTGATTGTTCACAAGCCACTCATGGCCATCCAATTTCGACCCCTTATGGCAAGTCAAGTGAATATATTCTCTTATGCTTTTCCATACACTTCCAAACATTTAAACATTTCCTTTAATAGGGTTCCATTGAGAACTTAATCAATCAAAAGCTTATCTTCAAAGCCACTCATAACTTTAATCGTTCATTGTATGCCCGATAACAGTTTAGCTCACTGACCCCACTAGACATTATTTTAAAATCTCCCAAGGTGTCTGTGTTCTTAGTTCGGATCATACCATCTAACTTAGTATAATTGCATTAATTATCCTTAAGCTCTTTATGCTCAGCATATCAACATCCATATTTCCCCCTCATTCATGTTATTGACCTTATTAAGGTATATGTGGCTTTTTTACCTTTCACAATACATTCCACATTTATGCCAAGGCATTCTCAATCTCATGCCAAGCCTATAGTCATGTAACCAGAAATCAAGATAAACTCCCCTATGAGATATCTCCTTCCATATGATGCATGGGGATCACAAGATGTACAACTCCAAGTGTATGCCTACATATTGATAACCTCCATATTTTTCATGGTCATAAAAACCACAATTTACAAAACTAGGTTTCTATCACAAGTTTGCAATCGAAACATTAGTCTCAACATATCTCACTTTGGGCATACTTCACTACTAGCATTCACATACCTTTACCATAACATTCAGTGCAAATTGATTAAGCAATGATCTCCAAATTTACTCTTAGATACTCATATATCAAATTGTACACCACTTAGTGTTGAGATCTTAACTTTACTCATCAATTCTTAACCAATTACATCTATAAGATAAATAATTCACATAATTTTTTGTATCTTGCCTTTGCAGTCATAAGATCAAAATTTCTTAAGCTTGGGATGCAGAAACTTCCTCTTAGAGCATATCCGAAAATCCACATGTTTTAAGTCCCTTACCTTTGGAAAAGTCACATTCAAGACAAATCATTTATATCATAGGTTGCATATTGAACCAAATATATTTTTAAATTGACCTTCAAAGCAATTCATATATCGATCTCCATATAGAACTCCATATCGCACTTAGACAAACTTTGCCATTTCCATGTCATTTAATTTCAAACTGCTAAATCCACATCTAGTCCTTTAATCCTTTGGCTTCACACTAAGCATAGAAAAATTCAAGCTCATCCTTAGAGTAGATCATTTACTAGCCTTTTACTTCATGACCATACGTCAATTATAATAATCAGTGATTTTCGCCCTTGAGCTAATTCATGCAATTATAACCATAAACCACAATAATTCAATTCAAGCCTTGGAATCTCACAGTTACTTAATTAGAATAAAAACCAACCCCATTTAAGCTACTATACACATATTCAACACTTATATGCTTATAAAATATTTTGGAAGTTCGACTCCATTATATATAGGGGCAGGGCAAGTTTAATCAACACAATGCACTTGCCTCCGTGCATGTGGGTATCAGTTTACACCTCCCTTAATACTTAGATGTACAAGCTTCAAGTGAATCTCAATCATCACTATTCATTCCAATCAAAGTGCGCCCCTTGTACCATTATTGTATATGTTTCTTTATACTGACCGTAATAAGGTTCCAATATTGTGAGACCTTGACCTTTATAGACTCATAAAGGGAATTCGTTCACCAATCCATATTAGTGCTCAAATCCTATACTTTCGTATCATAACTTGAACCACAATTACAATAATCATTTCAATCTTTAAAACATATACTCATAAGTATATACAATAAAGTCTAAAATCTCCAATTTAATACTTGTACCAAGGCCATTATCCATGTACAATTTAATTAAATAAAGTGCTATGCTTCGTCCTCTAGCAGCGGAGCGATTCAGAATAGGGTACTAGGAGATGCCTTTATCTACATCGCAGTGGACCATGAATACCGATGAACAGCTCGCTAGTTGATCACTATTTGCAAAAGGGAAATAAGGGGGTGAGTCTCACAAACTCAGTGATCATCGGCTCCGTGAGTAGGGAGTAAATGAGAAACAAGCAATGAGCAGATAATTTGAATGATAAAACAAGAATATAAAATGCTAATCTTATAAACCAAACCACAAGAAGGATATTTGTGCCTTGTAAAAATAATATTGTAAAATCATAACACAATGCTTTCTTTGGCAAAACAGTGCCAAAAATAAATGTACCAGAAAGAGTTTCAATTACCGGAAACATCATTTGCCATCAAAATATGAAATACAGTATAAAGGTATGCACACTACCAAAATGTGTGGCATGTAAAGAAATCAAAGTGTACAGTCACCTAAATCAACTCATGTTTGTCAAGTAAGCACTTAAAGCTTTTATTTAAACAATGGGAGCTATAGAGAAAATCTTAACTCCCCACCATGCAAAAGAGTATGCGTTGAAAACTCACACGACTCTCAAGTAGGAGAGTGTAATATCAACACATGGACCCACTTCCACATAATAACAATCTAGGAGTCTTACTCCACTAGATTCCTATAGCCATGGCAGTCTCTACGATGTTGGCCAACATCAGAGAATCAAGCGGTTTCTACCTTGCACATTTGGGAGTCTTACTCAATCGGGGTCACTTGTGGCCTAGCCACGTATATATATCATAAGCCATGGCCACTACCATGCCTAACCGCTAGTCGGTGACCCAAAGGTTCTCTAGCTAAAGCTCACTCATGCATGAGGGTCACACTTAACTGAAGTGACAGTCGGCCTACTCTCGACCCACTTGGTTTATCAAAACCATTTTCAAAAATCACATTGAGGTTTCCAAATCTTTCGTTTAAAACCATTTGAAAACAAGGTTCAATAACCTTTCAAATTACTTTTCACATAGAAAGGCATGGTGTATTCTCTTATACAAAGATTGAACTAAAATCGGTACTCCAAACTTGCATTTTAAATCATTTAACAATTGCATTTAAACAATGCATATCACACAAAAATATAAGGCACAAATTTTGAATGCAAAACAGTATAAAAGGCTTGTTTCTCGATTCTTAAAACACTTTACGTATATAGCTCATCTATAGATATATCCAAAACAATTTTCAAAACAACTTGCATCCATAATCTCCTACGAGTTCTACCAGCTCATGCTTTTCACAATTGCATTTAATGAAATTCGGCAACGTTTATAAAACATATAACACTATATAACTATGGAAATTTTTGAAATAGGCACCCCCGACTCACCTTACAATAGCGGGACGCTTCGTCACTATTGATTCGGGTGCGTATCTCGCTATTTCTACTTGCCGGTCACTCATTACTTCACCCAGCACGCCACCACGACAAACTTTTCTACTTATATACTTCCTAGCAACAATCCAAATTCAATAATCTTAGTGTTTATCATTCCCATTTTCTTTCTTATTCAAACATTACCATCATGTTAATAACTCATACTATGCTAGAATCACAACTTTTCCTCACTTAACATTGCATATTCATATACATTTTGACACATTTTTACCAAAGTTGCCTTTATCTTTTGTTTGCGTAATTCTTTAAATTATAAGTATCGGCAACTTGTTTATAACATCAAGTACCCATTTCAACCTTTCCAACAATCTTTATTCAAATTTGTCATATATTTCTCAACATAAAACTACATATATGGCAGCAATAATCATTCTTACTTTTACTAAATTATTTCCAAGTTTATATGCATCACTATCTATCTAACTTTCAATACTTTGTTTCTCAATTCTCCATCCACAATATTCCTTTTTCATTTCTTTTAAACAACATGCCATACAAACTTAATAATTTTCAACTAGCTTATGCAAATAGATCCTTTCAACAACCATAATTCCTCACAATATTCGACTAACCGTAGGCTTTAAAACATAGTGTTAAGCTTACCGCTTTCCTTTCCACTTTGAGTCTATCATGTACCCATGGGTTTATTGGCTTGTATGTCACCAATTTTCTCTAATCAAGCCAATCTTTGCTGCCACAAGACATTTCTCTTAGTCACTAACTCATTTGCAAAGATTACTTAAGCCAAAAACAAGAATCCTTACCTTTCCTTGCTTGAATCACCAAAACCAAGCTTTTTTCTTCCTTTCTCTCTTTTTCTTTCTCCTTTCTTTCTTTCCTTTCTCCTTTCTTTCAACTGATCTCATCTATTTTCTTTTCAAGAGTATGGTTTTCCTTGCAAAACAAAGACATTTTTCCTTTCGAATGCATGGTGTCAAGTTGAAATGGCATGGAAGCTTGAAAATGGCGTGGAGCATGGAGGAGAAGAGGAAGATATCTTGTGGCTGGAGATAAGAACCAGCCATGGGATAAGGATGAAGAGTCAAAGCTTTCTTTGGAAGCTTTGACCGAACTAATGGTAAAATTATCATTTTACCCTTTAAAGTTTTCACCTTTTTTAATCGTATCCTCCCACAATCTTTTAATTTCAATTTCTTTCCATTTTTCTTCCTTAACACTTATGTCAATAAAATATGAAGTTTATGCTTCAACACGGCATCACCGTAATATTTAAATATTTACTTACTCGCGCTAGCTTTATTTAATAAAGACGTATGAACCCTAGTAACATCATTTTTCTCCAAAATTTCCTCGTTCTTCTTCTCCCCCACTTAAATTGACCATATACTCCTTCTTCATGGAAAATTTCGACACTAAATAAAATATTATTTTATTCTAAAATTGTGAGACCCTGTCAAGCTCGATTAAAAGACGGTATTGTACCGAGTGGTACAACTAAGTTAAATCGAGCCTTGAACTAGTTCAAATATAAATTCTAAGAGGAATTTGAAAATTTTAAAACCAACAGAATGGCTTAGAATAGTGATTTAGAGTTCAAGGTCCAGTTTGGAGTCCATCAGAAAATTGACCAATTAGGGACAAAACGGTCATTTTACCATTTAATGATAAAATTGAGATTTTTAGCCAAGATTTGATCACATTTGACCAAGAATAATTATATGAAATATAATTATGATTATTGGAGTATAAAATGATGTTTAGCAGTGAAAAATTGTGATTCTCGGTATTTATGGAGCACAAGGGCAAAATGGTAATTTTGCCACTAAAGGACTAAACAAAAATTTTTTTAAACAATTTTTGCCCCATTTGGTTAATATTGATCAATATTAGTGTTATTTTAGGTTGAAACGTAGAAATAATGAGATTCCGGTACATTTCGGAGTAAAAGGGCAAAATAGTAATTTTTTCGCCCCAAGGGCAAATCGGTAAATTTTTCACCCCAGCACTTGTCAAGACCAAGGGATTTTAATTGGGGTAGGATTGGATAAATACCAGAATATTTGTGGTGGAAAATTAAGAAGAAAAAGTCAAAAAGTTAAAAATTGGGCAAATAAGCATGTGACACATGGCATGCTTGATTATTTTATTATTTTCTATAAAAATCAGCCCATTAAATCCCCAATTCCCTCACCATATTCGGCCTAGACATCCAGCAACAAGAAAAAAAGGAAGAACAAAAGGAAAAACAAGAAAACCTAGGTGGAAATTCAAAGAAAAAGTGAAGAAATCAAGGAAACAAGTTAGGTAAGTTAAAATTTCTTTAATTCTTCTTGATACCTAGCTTAACCATGCTTTTGTTCTTGATTTCCATGGTTGAATATTGAGTTATCATGATGAATTCAATTCTTAAAAATGGGTATGGAAGAGGAATTGTTGTTGGAATAATTTGATTTTAGACTATGTTAGTGTTTAGGGATAGTTAAGCATGGTTATGAACAAAAACACAAAAGAAATATTCAATTTCTCTAGGGTTCCTTATTGGCCGAACCATGAGGGCTGAATATCAATGGGGGATTGTTTTTATTTCTAGGAAAATGGCATGGAAAATGATGAATTAAGGTGAAACGGTTATGTAGAAAAAAATTCGATGCTAGTGCACCAAATGACCAAATTTTTCTATAAGGAATTGTGAGGGTTCTAATGCTGAATTTGGCTTTATTTAAATGTATGTGGTAAATTAAGGTATTAGAGGAGAAATGAATTAATTTGAAGGTTATTTGGACACAATCGCCGATTAATCGGGTGATCGGTCGAATTTAATCGATACCGTGATTAAGCGGTAATCGGGTATATTTGTGCATTTACATATCAAGCATTAGTAGTTTAAATTAATTTATATCAATTTAGGGACAATATAGTAAATTCCTCAACTTTGTTATTTGTCAAGGTGGTGAGACATCCGGAAAAGGCAAAGGAATTGCGCCTGAGGACTATTAGTCAGAGTTCACTCGAAATCTGGATTTTTCGACACCTGTGAGTGGACTGCCTATCAAAATTGTTTTGGGAATATGACTGTTTTGAACAAAGTGTTTGAATGATTTTATGCAATTTTTCATGAAAATGAATGCCTTGGGAACAAGCTTTTGAGAAAAGGTTTATGTTATGAAATGTGGTTATTATGGATTTCTATGTGGCTGCATTATGTTGATATACATATATGCTTGAATATAATGTTGTGTAATTATGTTGACTCGGCTATGTGCGAGTAGGGAGTGTGCATAAGCCGAGGATGACCCGGTTATGTGCGAGTAGAGAGTGCGCATAATCCGGTGATGACCCAACCATGTGCGAGTAGGGAGTGCGCATGAGCTGGTGATGATGATGATGAGCTGGTGATGATGATGATGGGTTGGTGAGATGATGATGATGGGTATATACGTATATATATATATACATATGTAAATGTGTGTGATATAGCAAATTGATGGACAATGATTTATGGTTGTAATGTACGTAAAATTTGACACATTATACTTTGAGAATTTTCATGAATGTTAGGTTGATTTTATTAGTTTAGCAGGATGGCTTTTGTTGAGTGAGGAAAAATGTTTCTTTTGTTGCTTTGTTTTCACTACATCGAAATTCATGCTCGCTGTAGCGAAAAACTCTGGGGTTTGGAGGGGTTTTAAATATGAATGAACTAAATTGCATTGTTTGAAACAAGTGCATCATGATTTTAAATTTTTCCTAATTGTTGCTTGTTCCCTTCCTTGTTCACTCACTGGGTTTATACTCACCATTTTCAAATTCATGTTTTCAGATCACGAGGTAGCCGATAATTAGGACGAGGTGTCCTTGTAGATCTGTGTACATCTTCTGGTAGGTGTCTCGCCATTCGGTAGCTGTATATCCATCCGAGTCACTCCGCTAGAGGTCGAGTATTATTTTGTTATGTATAGATGAACTTAAATGTAAATTTTAAAAGAGTAATGCCAGTACGAGTTGGCAATGTATATCACTATTTTGACTCAAAGTCATGAAATAGGACTTAGTGATAATAAATAGAATCATAAGTAAGATAAATAATAGGCTTGCTTGGGTTTAGTGGATTACGTCCATTGGATCCATGCGCCGGTCATGACCCGGAATTTGGGTCGTGACAAAAATTTTTCATTTGTCTCCTTGGCACCCAAAATGTCTTATTATGCCCCGATTCACTCCCTAATCACTTTTTATCTAGCTAATTCATCTTCAATAAAACTATTATTATTTAATTGCTATTGCTTCGTGTGCGAAATGTTTTACTCTAAAATATTTCCTTCACCCTTCATCACTCTTAAACACTCTAATTAACCTCAATTGGTATCCGATAAGTTCTGTCAGTCAACATAGCAAAGTGCAGGGTGTTACAGTCTCTCCCACTTAAAATGAATTTGTCTTCAAATTCAAATCAACGTAAAGTGAATAGTCAAAGTTCCAAAATTCTACCACTTCACTTCCATCGAGCATTCTTAACATAGCATCTTAGTTTATACATTATATCGTCTTCCAATCTTTATAGAAAACTCGACAATGCCATAGTACATACAATTATGTGTGCTACACTTCTTGAATCACGTCAATACTATTCTTCATTTTATAAAGAGAATTCAAATATATCATTAATTCTAGTTGCACCGCAATCAAATCAACCTTAAATTATCAATCATGCGTGTTTACATAACCATTCACAATTCCTCTACCTTGACCTTTTATCAAACTTTTCAACATTCAAGCATTTATCCCACCATTAACTATGGGTCTAAATCATCAGTTAATCTCTATTTTGTTTTACATACTTCCATACAAATCCCATTTAGGCATTTCATAATACATAAGGATCAAAACGTTTCATCCATTTCATATATATTCAACATTGCAGATGATTCAAATCCAGTAACCAATAGTACTATATTCTTGAAAATAATCTCCAATATTTTGATGATCGAGTGCTCTCTAAGTAATTACAACTTATACCACAATGCATTTCAATAATTAACAATATTCTTGCATGCATCCTCATGACTTAACCAATCTTTATAATTCCCGAGTCATAGCTAACTTATTAGTCATATGTCACATGCAACATACTTAACTTTAGATTTCTCAAAGTTATTTCAAATGTCAAACCTCATCGAGTCTACTTAATGGCAAGATAATCATTGCCTTAAACCAACATCTCCAGACATCCTCATATTTGCAACTTATCTTTATACTTATGTGACATATTAGTCACAAGCCCCAATGTGACTATATATAGTTGTTTGCTCTTTGAGCTTTAATGTCTTCTCGTTATGAAAAATCTCTCGAATTTTTCTCATTATGGTATTCACAAGGTGGATACAAGTCCATAACTTATTGTTCAATGCCTAAAGCAGTGAACATAATTTCATTGCTAAAGTTCTACCCTTATTTACCAATCATAGCTCCCTTGCACATTTACCTGTGCATTGCTTGGTTGCTCACGAAGCCACTCATGGCCATCTCATTTCATCCTCTTACAGCAAGTTAAGCTAGTATATTCTCTTATGCTTTTTCATATACTTCCAAAACACTTAAACATTTTCTTTAATACAATCTCGTTGGGAACTTGAACAATCGAAGGCTTATCTTTAAAGCCACTTATAACCTTAACAATTTAATGTATGTTTAATGGCATTTTAGCTCATTGGTCCCAATAGACATCATTTTCAAATCTCCCAAGGTGTCCTTGTCCTTAGTTCGAACCATATAAAATTAATTTAGTATGTTTGCATCTATTATCCTTAAGCTTTTTATGCTTGTCATAACAACATCCACATTTCTCCCATCATTTATCTTACTTTTCATTCACTCTTTCCTTAGCCTTCAACAAGGCTTAATCTCTTGTCTCCCTTATATCTTAAGATGTGACTTTAATTTGCATAATGTTTATCTTAATACTTCACATGATAATTTATTTCAAGAACTTTCTAACTCCCTTTTTGTTTCATACCCTTATATAAGGTAATAAAGAAACTTTTCAATTCATTTATATAAATACCTTCCAAAACCTTAAAACTCCAATTAACAAGGCTTAACATTAAGTCCAATGACCATTTTTTCGCTTGCAAATCCGTCTACATGCCACTCACATCTTGTTCTTGCTTCTTAACATAAGGTGTTCTTAGTGCTACGGCATTGAGCAGTCAGCATTGCGACACTACAGCCGTTGAAAATTTACTTTATTAAAACAATTATCCAAACTCTTAAATTACAACTCCAAAGGTATTTCCACATATTGATAACCTTTACATATTTCATGATCATGAAAACTATAATTTGCAAAACTAACTTTCTATCATACGTACGCTATCAGAACATTAATTTCAACATATCTATTTCACCCTTTTTGTGGTATGCCAAAATCGTCATTTAGGCATATTTCACTACTAACAATCCTATTCCTTTACCATAGCATTTAGTGTAAATTTGCTTAGGCAATTATCTCCAAATAACTCTTAATTCATAAATATCAAATTGTATACCGCTTAATGTTAAGATCTTGGCTTTACTCATCGATCCTTAACCAATCACATTTATAAAGTGAATAATTTACTCAATTATTGCATCTTGCCCTTGTCGTCATAAGATCAAAGTTTCTTAAACTTAAGATGCAAAAGCTCTCTCTTAAAGCTTATCCAAAATCGATATTTTATAAATCCCTTACCTTTGGGGAGATCACAGTCAAGACTGAACATTTACACCATGCTTTGCATATTAAACCAAACAGATTTTTAAATTGACCTTTAAAGCAATTCGTATATCAAACTCAAATATAAAAATCCGTAAGGCATTTAGACTAGATTCGACATTTCCAATTCATTTAACTTTAAACTACCAAATCCACAACTAGTCCTTTAATCCTTTGGGCTTCGTGCTAAGCATAGCAAAATTCAAGCTCATCCTTAAAGTAGATTTGTTTACTAACCTTTTACTTCTTGACCATACATCAATTATAACAATCTCTAATTTTTCACCCTTGAGCTAATTCATGCACTTATAACTATAAACCATAATAGTTCAAATCAATTATTGGGATCTCATAGTCACTTAATTGAAATCCAAACCAACTCTCTTTGAGCTGCTGTACACATATTCAACACATATTCGCATATAAAATATTTCGGAAGCCCAACACCATTTATATATGGGCAGAGCAAACTTAATTAACATAGTGTACTTACATCCATGCACATGAGTATTGGTTTACACCTCCCAAAATGCTTAGATTTATAAACCTCAAATAAATCACAACCATCACTATTCATTCCAGTCAAAATATGCCCTTTATTACATTACCACACGTGCTCCTTTGTATCAATCTTTAAATACACTCCATAGTCATCTAATTTTTCTTCCCATTGACAATCATGGTCTCACATTATAGCTCCATTAAATGAGTAAGTTATTATAGACCCATTAGTCCAGCTCCACTTTCCTCCATCTTTAATCGGAGGGATATATCATTACATTAACCTTTCATTAGAAGCATTTGCTTTAAAATCTTTCCAACAACAGCTCGTGTCTCGGGTGGCATCTCAAACCCGGACAACGGCACCACTTATGACCTTTGTATGACGTTAGCAAAAAGGTAAGTTACTAGGAATATGAGTTTATATAGCCTCATGTCTATGACTTGTGCTACAGTCACAAACCATAACAAGACTCTACATTAACTCTGACAACTCCGCTGGCTGACACAAGAATCCCTAGGACTCAACTAAACCTAGAGCTCTGATACCAAGTCTGTCATAGCCCACATTCTGGGCCATGACCGGTGCATGGGCTTAATAGGCATAGCCCACCAAACCCAAGCAAGCCTTATTAGAGATTCTCGATAATGCACTATATTCGTTCACCAATCCATATTAGTGCTCAAACCTTATACTTTCGTATCATAACTTGAACCACAATTCCAATAATCAATTCAATCTTTAAAATATATACTCATAAGTATATACAATGAAGTCTAAAATCTCCAATTTAATACTTATACGAAGGCCATTATCCATTTACAATTTAATTAAATAAAGTGCTACGACTCGACCTCTAGTAGCAGAGTGACTCAGAATAGGGTATTAGGAGATGCCTTTACCTACATCGCAGTGGACCATGAATGCCAATGAGTAGCTCGCTAGCTGATCACTATTTACAAAAAGGAAATAAGGGGGTGAGTCACACAGACTTAGTGATCATCGGCTTCATGAGCAGGAAGTAGATGGGAAACAAGCAATAAGCAGATCATTTGAATGATAAAACCAGAATATAAAATGCTAATCTTATAAACCAAACCATAAGAAGGTTATTTGTGCCTTGTAAAAATAATATTGTAAAATCATAACACAATGCTTTCTTTGGCAAAGCAGTGCCAAAAATAAATGTAATAGAAAAAGTTTCAATTATTGGAAACATCATTTGCCATCAAAATATGAAATATAGTATAAAGGTACGCACGCTCCCAAAATGTGTGGCATGTAAAGAAATCAAAGTGTACAGCCACCTAAATCAACTCATGTTTGTCAAGTAAGCACTGAAAGCTTTTATTTAAACAATGGGAGTTGTAGAGAAAATGTTAACTCTCCACCATGCAAAAGAGTATGCATTGAAACCTCACAAGGCTCTCGAGTAGGAGAGTGTAATATCAACACATGGACCCACTTCCACCTAATAACAATCCGAGAGTCTTACTCCATCGGATTCCTATAACCATGGCAGTCTCCACAATGTTGGCCGACATCAGAGAATCAAGCGGTCGTTACCACGCACATCTGAGAGTCTTACTCAACCGGGGTCACTTATGTCCTTGCCATGTATACATATCACAAGTTGTGGTCCCCGCCACGCCTAACCATCAGTCGGCGACAAAAGGTTCTTTAGCTAGAACTCACTTGTGCACGAGGGTCACACTTAACGGAAGTGACAGTCAGCCTACTCTCAACGCACTTGGTTTGTTAAAACCATTTTCAAAAATCACATTGAGGTTTCTAAGTCTTTCGCTTAAAACCATTTGAAAACAAGGTTCAATAACCTTTCAAAGTACTTTTCTTATAGAATGGCATGGTGTATTCTCTTATACAAAGATCAGACTAAAATCGATACTTCAAACTTGCATTTTAAATCATTTAACAATTGCATTTAAATTTCCTCGTTCTTCTTCTCCCCCACTTAGATTGACCATATACTCCTTTTTCATGAAAAATTTTGACATTGAATAAAATATTAATATTTTAATAATGATTTATTAATAAAATATTATTTTATTCTAAAATTTTTCATTTGTCTCCTTAGCACTCAAAATGTCTTATTATGCCCCGATTCACTCCCGAATCACTTTTTATCTTGCTAATTCATCTTCAATAAAAATATCATTATTTAATTACTATTATTTCACGTGCAAAATATTTTACTCTAGAATATTTCCTCCACCCTTCATCACTCTTAAACACTCTAATTAACCTCAATTGGTATCCGATAAGTTTTATTAGTCAACATAGCAAAGTACGAGGTGTTATAATCCTTTAACAGGATCTTGTGCATACATATCGAACGACTTATTCATTTTATGTCTGCAATTGTCCATCCCAGTGCCTTCTTGTTGTAACACCCCTAACCTTGAAATGAGCCATATGTGTATTAAGGCTTATGATGATATGTTGGAATGGCTAAGTTAACGGATAAGCTTAATTGAATTGTGATGTACATGTTTATAAGCTTAAAGGTATGCCTATGTCCATGAGCAATGAGAATGAAATATGAATATAAGAGGGCTCGAAACGATATTGTGCACATGTTTGGCACATGACTGATAAAGTGTATAGTTAGGCACTCAGGAGAATATGATGCTTAAGTAAAATTATGCTAACTTTTCATTTGCACAGTATGTGACATAGAGCATAATGAGTATTTGAACTTGTGTGATAAGTTTATGCTTTGATATTGAGCATTCTTGATGAATTGAGATGAAAGTTGAAGCTACTTAACCTGTTGGTGAGCTCAAAGATGGTTGAAGGATAAAGATTGGAGCTTAACTGTGCAGCACCTCTAATTGTCATTGTGAGTGGGTTAATTTAAAACACATGTGATACATGACGCATGAAAGATGTGCTACACTGGTACTAGATTTTGTATATAGGCCTAAGTGAACATGCCTAGGCTAGATAAGTAATTTTTATATGAATGTGTATATGTATATATATGATTATATGTGTCGTAAGAAAGTCTAGAGGATATGATGAGTGTCTAAAAGTCAATCACCCTAGATAAGTGACTTTTGATGGATTATGAGCCTTTGATGCCTTAGAGATTTTAGAGGCACTTAGAACCACATCGAGCTTATAGATTATTAAAGCTTGTTTAATATGAATTATAATTGATGTAGACATTTAGAATGTCAAAGGCATTATGACCTTATTTATGGATTTGTGTTCCATCCGTGGGATGAATTCTGAACATTGATTTGATTTAAGGTTGAGTGGAGTCCCTTTCCCCTTGTGACTTTGTTAGGTACCTGTGAGGATGGTGGTAAACAATGACAGTAGTATTAGTCCTACATGTGATTCCTGCTTACAGTGCTTTGATGCCATCCATCTAAGAATACTCTAGGTGATGTTGTCCGTTGGGAGATTACTCCGAACGATGATTCTAATTCTCGGCCCATTACTTCGGCTTGCGTGTGATTTGTTTCTCCACCAACGGCTTTGCCTTGAGCGAGATTTGACTCCGTTGGTTGGTCACCGTGAGTGATTTGATGATGTCGAAGGGAGGACTAATATATGATTGTGTTTCGATTTCTGTGCATGATATCAAATGGCCTCAAATAGGCCTAGATAAATTTGATCTGAATCTTATATGATACTCTAACTAAGGTGTGTCATTAAGGGTAATTTTGGATGGCTGTGAGGACAAGCCCAATGATATTTGTGGAGACTCCTTAGAAATGATAATTTCCCCTGACATTAGAGATGTTTGCTAAAATGTTTTGTTGAATGGGCAGTGCCTTAAATAATTATTTGTATATATGTATGTGTGTGTGTTATTTATCTTCACCCCTCACTAAGCATTAGATGACTCATCCATTTGTTGTACCATGTGCAGACAAATAGGCCATAAGACTACGTACCAAGGGACGTCCAGTGACAGACCAATTTTGACATCCAGTTGGTCTCCACCCAACATGTCCACTCCACTACATCTATTGTGAGCTTTCGCTCTACGTCTAGTTTAGTTATGTATATAGGCACGTTGTGCTATTTGAACTTGTATTAAGGGTTGTTAAGTACGAACCCACTTTGATGGCCAATGTATGGCCTTATGAATATTATGTATGAATTATATGTTAAGGATAACGTTTTATATTTGAAATTAAATTTTGTTTATGAATATTTGGTTATGAAATCCCTCGACTATTTATTATGTGATTTGAAGTTCTAAGGATTGCTCGGGTCTCACGGGCTGCGCCTGCCAAGCTTGTACGTGGTCATGGACCCTCAGGTTTGGGTCGTGACACTTGTACTCCCTCAAACTCTTAAAAGCTTATCTTTTTGCACGTTAATAAAAGCAGAAAAAACAATAACAAAAAGAGAAAATGAGTTGCCAATATATGCATACCTCAAGTGATTTAACGAAGGTTTAAGCTCCAATTTAGGAGGTCCTTCAATAGATGGCTTCACTAGTGAGGATGAAGAAAATGAAAAAGCCAATGTCTCAAATTGTGTCCTCATGGCACTGGATGGAGCGTCCAACAAGTTCAAACATTCAATAAAATCATCATCATTTCTCTCAAAATCAACTACTAAGGAAGTTTCAAGAAAGTTATTATGGTGGTTTTCACTACACACCTTAATAGTGACAATACCAACTACACTTACTGCATAACATTAATCATGATCATTAGGAAACCTTAAAGCTTTAAAATGTTGAAACTTACCTCTTAATCCTGCACTCTCAAGGTAAGTTCTCCTTTCTTCACATTAATGAGCACTCTAGTAGTGAGTAAAAAAGGTCTCCCCAAGATGATTAAAACTTTTCTATCCTCTTCCATATCGAGTACAATGAAATCAGTCAAAAAGATAAACTTGTCAAGTTTCACAAGCACATCTTTAACTGTTGGGATTAGCTTACATTCTTTTTGAAGATTAGCTTCTGTGTCATTGGGTAAGGTTCCTTGTTCCTTGTTGTTTATGGCGTTGGTCAACTACCCAACCTGAGTTTCAAGATTTCTTAGTGAGGTTGCCTAACTATGAATGAGGGAGTTGGTCTTAGCCTTATAGTCCACAAGTAACTCCTCCATAAATGGTTTCTTTTCTAGCATAAAAGCTCTTGCTTGAGGTTGAAATCCATTAGGAATATTAGGCCTTGAAGCTAATAAAGACCCTTAATTATTACCACCCCAAGAAAAATTCGTATGGTTCCTCCACTTAGGATTATAGGTATTGGAATAAAGGTTGCTCCATTGCTTATTCCCCACAAACAAAATTGATTCTATACTAATAAGACATTGCACACTTACATGCCCATTTCCACAATAATCACAAGAAACAAATGGACTCTAAACTGAATGAACACCAAAAGAATAAAATTTCATAATAATGGTAACTATTTGTGCTGTTAATGTAGTAATAGCGTCAGCCTCGTGAACTCCATCTATCCTTTTATGCATTGATCTCTCAGATAGCTACTGATAGTTGTTCGTTACCATTTCTTCCAATAGGTCATATGTTCCATCAATGGATTTTGCCATAAAAGCTTCGCTAGTAGCATGTGAATCCTGTAGTTTCCCTTTACTTGGGTAAATTAGACAATTAACTTGGTGAGCTTAGGAGATGCAAAAGCTAGCCAAAAAACTTTAATTTCATCCTTGTGAATTCACAACAAAAGATTATGGAGACTGTGGAATGGAATTAGAGTGGAAGTAGGCCTTAAAAGGAATAATTTTTGCAAATCTAAACCTAAAAAGTCAACCCCAATGCATAGAGAGTCGACCTTGTGAAGCAAAAATAGGGGAAGTGCACAAATTATGGTCCAAGATTGACTATAGACCTTTTATAGTTGACCTCAGACTAACCAGTCAGCCTAAAACAAACTTAAAAGCTATAAAAACTTATACTCACCTATTTTTCTCACATCTTTTTGTTCATCCACCCATTTTCTCTAAAATTTCACATCCTTCAAGACTTTCAAACTCCATCATCAAATCTTAGATTCTAAGTGCTAAAGGTAAGGATTTTTACTCCCAAAACTTGGTTTTGATGATTTTTTTTTTCTTTAAAAGCTAGAAATTATTTTAGGTTTTCAAGATTTGGCTAGATTCCTCCACTAAAAACACACTAAGGAGGAAAAATAGGTAAAATAAGTTGTTTAATTATTTGGTATAAGGTTTGGATGGAAGATTTATGGAAATGATTGGGAATAAGTGAAGATTAAAAAAAGTTAAAAATCAGTATTCAAAGTATTCCAAAATTGATATGGGTTTTTAAGAATATTGATAATTAAACCTTATTTTTAGGTGCTATGCGAGTAACTTGAGTTTGTTGAAGGAGTCGAGCTTTCGACGAAAGGTGCCAAGAGGAAAAGGCATGCTTCAAGAGGTGGGTAGATATGGTATTTTTAATTATTTTAATTTAATTAAGCATGTCTATGCTACAACCTTGCATTAAAACGTATTTTGATGAACCTTGTGGCATGAACGATGGTTTCAAGTTTGTTGGATGAAATCTAGGTATACCATGTAAACATGTAACTATGTATTTAATTTTAAGCATGATGAACAAGCCTTTCAATTGTTAGATGCCTCAAAAAATGATATTTCTCTATGGAAAATTACTTGATTGATGATTTAAAAATTTTGAATAAAAAATAATTAGTTTTGCATAAACCCTAGCATCAAGTCAATCTGTCTTTGAGATTTATGATTTTCATTTAGTCTTCACTTCGAACTTCTATTGTGTAAACAATTGGATTCATCTTGTATTTGGAAATGGACTTTGAACCCTTTGACTTCATTTGGTTTTGAACCTTTTGATTTTGGATGGTGAATGGATTCACTTTGTCATTTAGAAATGAATATTCGGATATTTGGAAACATAACACAAAATGTTTTAGTAGAGCCTACTTGAGTTATGGACCTATAGCTAACGATAGTAGCCACTAGCCATTATGCACAATGCTTAACTCTGATTGGGTAGCTAACAGAGTCTTGCCCGGTTTGATTTGGTTTCGTTTTGTAGTTGATACGATCCTACCTCCTTTGATATACAGTCAATGACTATTATGTATCCAACGACTTTCGTGCTACAACACGCTTTGATTTCATTGTCCATGCCATTTAGCTCTCCATAATCCATTTGTAATTATATTTGACTCTATGGCATTGGGATTCGATATTTGTTTCAACTTTGAACTTTGGAATTGATATCATTGATTTTGGATTTTGGTTTTGGTAGTTGTTTAGACTTTGGTCCTTGAATTTGGAAATTGTTTTGACCATGGTGCTTCAGTTGCTATTTGTTTCGATTCTAGCATTTAGATTTGGTGTTTGTCTTGACCTTGATCTTTGGATTAGGTAATTGCCCCGACTTTGATGTTTAGACTTGATTTACTCAATATAATACAAATTATGTTATTTTTGAAACTCATTCATTTTGTTCAAGGATTTTCTAGAGATAACAACATTATTTCATTTTCTTTGAAACCAAACCTTTGTTTTCCTCAACATCTTTTACAAAAGATTTAAAGCCCGATATTTATAAATTGTTTTCTTGTAAATACTTTAATGTTTTATAAACCACTTTTTTTATTTCAAAGGCTTAAAAATGGCTTTTCAACTAAACCTTATAAAATCCTTTTAAATAAGTTTGTATCCGTTGAGATGTTGGTATTGAAGTTTTTAATACATGATTATACTTGACACATAACTCACACCTTAGGATGTTTGATTTTGTCCAGGGATTGAATTCCCAAACTCTTTGAACATTTATTATGGTTGAAAGGCAAACTTTGATATTGTTTGAAATGGATTACTTGCATTTATTTTAAAAGTGTCTAAGGCAAACACTCTCCCGTTTAGCTTGTTCCCCCTCCCTGAATCTACTCATGAAGTTATTTATAACTCACACATGTAAAATGCATTTGTTTTGCAAATCAGTAGTTGCTTAAGCTTGTTGTCCTTGGGAAGTAGCTATTTCTATAGTCAGCATTATTAGGTATTCAATAAGGCATCCAGTAGGTGTCAACCTTTTTGTTTCTAAGACGCACTCCACTGGTCTAATTTGGTTTGGTCATTTATGTTTGACTATCATTGATATTATTTTGCTATGTCTTGTATTAAATGGCATGTATTTTGAAATTGCCACAAAAAGGCCATACTTTGTAATTACCACAAGATGACCTGTATATGTTACTTTAACATATGTTTCTTCCACATTCTAAGCTCATGAGTGGGCTAACTAAAATGACATATTCCTATATGATGTAATATGTTCATGCATGTTTGATATATGGTTCCATGGTGATGAGTCCCATGAGGTAATTCCACTTATTTGATTTAGTTGTTCATTTTCAGTTTGCATGGGTTACAAGGATCACTCCCGTCGATACTGTTGTGCTAATCATGGTCCCTAGACTTGGGTCTTGACATAACAGCATCAATAGTAATTCAAACTTGACTACTCAACCCATTGTAAAATGTTTGAACTTGGAGCCACTTTGGAAGACCATGATGAAGGCAACTTGTTAGTAAGTCCTTATATCTCTCCCAAGCCTCTTACAATGACTCATAATCAAACTGTGTGAATGGTGTAATATCAGTTCTCATTTTCGCTATCTCGGCTGAGTGGAAGAACTTAGCTAAAAACTTTTAAGCAAGGTCATCCCAAGTTGAAATGGAGCCTATAGGAAGTGAGTTTAACCATATCTTTGCCTTATCCTGTAATGCGAAAGGAAATGTCTTAGTCAGATGTCATCTCAGTCACTCCATTATGCTTGAAAGAATCACAGATCTCCAAGAAATTAGAAATATGGGCGTTTGGATCATTATTCAATAAACCCCCAAATTAGACTAAAGTCTGGATCATTTAGATGATGGCCAACTTGATCTTGAAATTGTTGGCTTGAATAGCCAACCTTCTAGGGCTTAAGTGAAGCCCTTGTACTAACGGAACAACATAATCTCTTAACGATCGATTTTCTTCCATTACTCATTCTTGGACTTGCTATTCTCTTTGTTGTTTAGCCATTGTATCAATATGAGTAGAATTTTCTAGATTTTCCCTATGATGTCTTCTAAATTCCCTCTCAATCTCTGGATCATAAGAAATAACTTTATATAATAGAGTAATCACATTACCTTAATTATTAAATATGAAAGACAACAACAATAACGACACAAGCTTGGGAAACATTCTCTAGTATCTTTATGGTCAAGATGGACAAAGGAAGAACTAAAGATATTTCCTTGACAAACTTAAAGAAGAAGAAACTTATAGAAGTTTCTACTTTAACCAAGTTTATGATTGAGCTATGAGTTGCTATTATTGTACCAACATCATAAGTATTTAATACTTGATGTGGAAATCATTTAAGTAATGACTAAAGTGCTAAACAATAGTAGTAAATCAATGCTCAATATAAATGTCAAGGAAAACTGATATTATATAATCACATATGATCTCAATTATGGCATTGGAGTCTTGGTCATTAAAGTAAGAATTAACGTATGAAGATAATTAGATCCTTTTGATTTGGAGTCACAAAAGAGCTAGTAACTTTTATCTGCATGACCAAATCACTTATTGTGTAAAAGTGAATTATTTGGTATGTTTTAAAGGTCTTACACATATAGATGTATTTAAACCATTAAACATAAAATGCTATAGTAAATGCTCCTATTTCATTAAGTTTAAATAAGACTAAATTAAAATTTTGTCTTGTATACTTAAAGAAATATAATTTGGATAGTTTGAAATGTTCATGGAATTTAAATATAAGATCATATGAACTATATAGTATAAAGTACTCTTATTAAGATGTGATCTTAGTGAATACTACTCTTACTTGTAGTTTATTGATATATCATGGATGAATATAGATTCATAATAGATAAAATGTTCTTATCAATTGAACATAGAGATGTTTGTTCAAAAAAGCAAGCCAATTCATATAAAGATATGGTTCAGTCCACACTTCTGCAATACTTAAGGCCCATAATGACATTCCAAACTATCAAGGTTCCTAGCATACATTGAGATGTATGTATATAACTTCATGGAATAATCAAAATAGTTTTGAATATTACTCTCACAGAGGATCTAGGATTTAGTGGAGCAGGATGACACATAGAAAAGAGTTTCTCTTGTATCACTTTGTTACATTGTAATCTAACACTTAAGATTTTGCATAAAGATGCATAATCAATATACTTCAATGTATAAGAACTCCATGAATTTGGTAGAACACATTGAAGATGTGTTTATCATAGTTGATGAATCCACTGAATATGACTTTGTCATCGGAGTTATACACTTCATTCTATCAAAAAGAATCCAAACGAGTTGGATTTAAAAGAATGTACAAGTGTATTCGTTTCATACACATAAGGAAGTTAGTGAGAGTGAATCTAATTCTTTGGTAATATAATTGCATGGGATGCAATGTGTATATAAAGAAACTGCCAAAATCCAAAAGGATTAAGTGGCACAACGCAAAGTGACGTATGCATATGATGCATATAGCATAGTCCAATTAGAATGGTTCCAAGGTATAAAAAGGACTACACATGCATATAATGTCATATACATCTTATTGCAAAAAGGTTTTAGTAGAAGGATTTTTAGATCATTAGTTCTTGGAACTAATAAAAGGTTCTAAACATTGTTAATGTAACAATGGAGCCAACATACAAGAACTTGGGTCTTATTGGATCTAAGTATAGTTATATGACAAGATGATCAAGGTCATCTATGATGGATAAAAACAATTGACCACATTACATACTATAAGCAAGTCTCTATAGAGACACAATTGTTAGATGTATTGGTTCCACATACGATGAGCTAGTGATTGGCTTTGTTCTAGTGGGAGATGTTAGGAATGAGCCTTGCAACCAATCAAATTGGTCAAGGCTTAAATCTCAATCATGCAATCATATCGCTCATAATGAATGATTAAAGGTTTTCCTTCATCAATAAGACTATGCTTCTTAAGTCTATTGGATGAAGTCCATGAGATTAGCACGCCTTACAAGGAAATTGTAAAGTGTTACAATTATAAGAACCCTATGCATCAAAGCATAAGATATAAATTGTTCTTAGTAGATGTATCATTGAGATTGGATGATGCTTAGAGATTGGAACATTTTATGTTTCTTACTTGAAAAGTAAACAACCGATCTCATACGTTAAAGTATAATGATACTTGGAACTAGAATGTAGGCACTAGTTCTTAAAACAAGTTTACTAAACATGACACCCCGTAAGGATTCTGCTAGGAACGACATGATTAGAACATCAACGTAGCGGAATAAAAATTGAAATAAAATAAAAACCAAAACCATGCTTCCTACCTTTGGATCACCTTGGTTGTTTAATGCAAAGTTAAGCACCACTTAAAATCAAAAGAGCTTTTACCTTTCCAAGTGATATCGTAATCAAATGGATTCCTTTGGTGACAAAACGTAAACACCTTTTGTGTGAAAGAATCCCAGCCACTCAATCACTTGGCCTCCAATGATGCACACACGATTACAACGGATCCTTCTCAAGGAGAAAGCTTTATGTCACAGGTTTGTGCTAGCAAGTGGACAATGATTTGTCCTCTTTTCTTCTTCATTTCCAGCAAAGAATCAAGGTAGAAGTTTTCAAAAAAAGAAAATAAACTTCTCAAGAGTGGCAGCACTCAAGAGAAAAAAAATCTTTTTTTTTTGTTTCTTTCTCCTTAAAAAATAAAAGTGGCTATAATGTGATATTTATGTCTAGGTTTAACTTATTAAAATTTACAAAATAAGTCCTCAATATTACAACAATTATATTATTTAACTAAAACCTAATTAAACTCTTTTAATTGAGTCCCTAGTAGTTAAAACCTAGAATTTGATTTAACTTTAACTTAAATCATCACACTCTCAATTTAATCCAAATTGCAACCTTTGTGTGTGACCCATTAGGTTCCTAACATGTTGGCAATGGAATTGAATAATAATATTATTAATTAATTAATTTAAATGGATCATATTTAATTTTAAATTAACTAATTCCATTCCATAGACCATGATTGGCATCTAGCAATGCATCATGGCCACCCAATTGTTAGGAGAGTCAAAGGATTCTTTGACAACCTTTCAATGTATAGTTTTTCAGCGTAATTCATTCCCTTATCATATATCCCGAAGAGGATAAGAGCTTGGTGCAGTGTCTACTCTTATTGATCTTCGTATTTGTTCTTGCAATTAGATCATTACCTTTATAGAGATTTATGAAACTCATTTCATAATCTCCTAATCACCTTGGCCAAGGATTTGATTAAGCTAATGTCAACCAAGAACTAATGAGATATTTCCTCTTGAATCACTTGGGGTGATGATTCATATCTTGACCACTCATTTGCCTTCATATACTTCATACTATACTCAAAAATATCCTATTTTGGCATCCTTGGTTAGGCACCCATAAGGATGAAATCAAAGCATAGTACTCCACATACAAAACAAGCTGGTGTCTCAAGTCTAGGAAGTAATTACACAATTGACACATGAGAAGTATTGCATACACACTTGAGTGAGGTACCAAATGCACTTCTCATGGCGGGTCATGTTCAGTGAACTCGCTCTCCCATGGCAAGCACCCATATACTAGTTCAAGGTATCTCTATACTTCAACCTATGAAAACGATTGCTTACTTCACAAGTAAGGAACATAACATGTGCCAATCTTTGAGCATTATTGATGCCCTGTCTCAATAATACAATGATCAGGAACTTTTAGGAACAATGCTTTAATGCATAAGGATCTCATAATTGTATCCCAATACAATTCCTTTACAAGGCATATATAGTTCCATGGGCTTTATCTACATAAGTACAAAAAGTAATTAAATTACAAACTTATGGATAAAGGACTACCTCAATGTTATTATGAATAACAAAATGTCATACATGAATATGTCAAAATTGCAATTCCCATACAACCACAGATTGGCTTGAAGGGCTTATACTAATAATCTCCCACTAGCACTAAAGCCAATCGCCTATGTATCTAATACCAATGTTCTCAACGTGACGATTATGTTTCTGTTGGGACAGTGCTTTAGTGAGAGGATCAACAATATTATCCTCGGTGGATATATGCTCTATGTAAATGTCTCATCTTTTAATGATTTCCCTGATCACATGGTAACGTCGCAATACATGTTTGGATTTCTGATGAGACCTTGGTTCCTTTGCTTGTGCAATGGCTCCATTGTTATCACAATACAAAGGTATTGGATCAACAATACTAAAAACCACATCTAGTTCAGTAATGTACTTCTTAATCTAAACTGCCTCTTTTGCTGCCTTAGACGCAGAGATATATTTGGCCTCAGTTATAGAATCTACAATCATCTTTTTTTTGGAACTCTTCCAACTTACTGCACCTCAATCGAGTGTGAACACATATTCATTTGCGACTTGCTATCATCTTTGTTAGTTTGAAAGCTTGCATCTGTATAACCCCTAACTTGGAGTTCACCTCCTCCATAAACCAGAAATATATCCTTAGTTCTTTGTAAGTACTTTAGGATGTTTTTCACAGCAATCCAGTGACTTTCAGTAGGATTAGCTTGGTATCTACTCGTGACACTGAGAGCATAAGATACATCTAATCTAAAGCAAAGCATCGCATTCATGATAGATCCTATTGCTGAAGCATATGGGATCTTATCCATGCGATCTCTCTCTTCTTGTTTCTTTGGACACATGTCCTTGGAGAGATAGATGCCTTGCAACATAGGCAAGTGTCCCTTCTTGGATTCCATCATGCTAAACCTTTTTAGCACTTTGTCTACGTATATGGATTGGGAAAGACATAGCAACCTTTTAAATCTATCTCTATAGATCTTTATTCCTAAAATGTAAGTTGCTTCTCCCAAGTCCTTCATGGAAAATTGTTTGGACAGCCAAATCTTTGTAAATTGCAGCAACGGTATATCATTTCCTATGAGCAATATGTTATCAACATATAGCACTAGGAAAATTATGGCACTCCCACTAACCTTTTTATGAACACATGGTTCATCCTCATTTTTTATGAAGTCAAACCTTTTTACAGCTTCATCAAAATGGATGTTCCAACTCCAAGAAGCTTGCTTAAGTCCATAAATGGACTTTTGAAGCTTACACACCTTATTAGCATTAGCATTGGATATAAAACCTTTAAGTTGTGTCATGTACACTTCCTCTCGCAAGTTTCCATTAAGGAATGTAGTTTTTATATCCATTTGCCATATTTCATAATCATGGGATGCAGCAATTGCAAGCAAAATCCTAATGGATTTAAGCATAGCAACTGGTGAAAAGGTTTTTTCAAAGTCAATACCTTGTCTTTATTTGTAACCTTTTGCTACCAGTCTAGCTTTAAAAGTTTGCACCTTGCCATCTACATCGGTCTTTCTCTTAAAGACCCACTTGCACCGAATGGGTTTTACCCCTTCAAGTGGATCCATCAAAGTCTATACTTGGTTAGTATCCTTGGCATCCATTTCAAATTTCATGGCTTTTAGCCATTTCTCAGAATCGATGTCCAACATTGCCTCCTCATAGGTTGTAGGCTCATCATTTTTGGGCAATGAGTCCCTTTCCAAGAGAAATCCATATCTCTTTAGAGCTTGACGTATTCTACTAGACCTATTGAGTGGTTGTGCCTCTTGAGATTGTGGTTGTACATCAAATGTCATAATCTTAGGCTCAAGTTCCAATGGAATGTCAATTTGTGGGTCTCGAACTTCTTCAAGTACAACTTTACTCCCACTAGCCCTTTCATTTAAGAACTCTTTCTTAAGGAAAGTGGCATGCCTTGAGACAAACACTTTTTGCTCAGTGGGATTATAGAAATAATATCCGTGTGTTTCTTTAGGATATCCCACAAATTTACATTTTTCTGATCTCGCTTCTAGCTTATCAAACATTATACGTTTCACATAAGAAGTACATCCCCAAATCCTAGCATAAGACAAGTTGGGCCTTTTCCCACTCTATATCTCATATGGTGTCTTATCAACTGATTTGGTAGGAACCTGGTTCAATATGAAAACAGTAGTTTCTAGGGCATATCCCTAGAAAGATATAGGAAGATCTACATGACTCATCATGGATCGAATCATGTCCAATAATGTTCGATTGCTTCTCTCAAACACCCCATTGTGCTGTGGAGTCCTTAAAGGATTCCATTGTGCGAGAATCCCATTCTCTTTCAGATAATTCTGAAACTCTTGGCTAAGATATTCTCCTCTTCGATCAGATCTAAGAGTGAGAATACTCTTCCCAGTTTGTTTCTCAACTTCCGCTCTGTATTCTTTGAACTTGTCAAAGGATTTAGATTTATATTTCATCAAATATACATAACCATACCGAGAATGGTCATTTATGGTCATAACCATAACAAGTCCTACTAACACCCCAGCTCGTTCACCCTTCTTGGTGAAAGGCAACTTGGTCATCTTACCAAGGAGACAACACTCACATGTTCCATAAGATTCATGATTAAATGGATCGATATAACCTTGTTTATGTAACTTGGTTAAGCGAGTCTCATTGATGTGTCCAAGCCTATAATGCCAGATGTAAGATAGTTTTGGATCATCTTTCTTTGCTTTTTTGACCTCTATATTAAGTATGGGTCTCTTAGGATCAATAATATAGAGACCATTCAAATGTGTCCCTGCATCATAATGCATCCCTCCCTTCGAGAAAGAATAACAATTACCCTTAATGCAAAATTCAATATCATCATATAATGCCGAGTATGACACAGCTATGATATTTCGAGATATGGAAGGAACATAGTAACAATCTTTTAATTCCAAGATCAACACAGAAGGTAAAGGTATGGTAACTGTCCCCACAGCCGATGCAACAACCTTTACTCCATTTCCTACTCTTAAGACTACCTCTCCCTTTGTTAATCTTCTACTCGTTTCCAGCACCTTCATGTCATTACATAAGTGTGACCCACATCTAGTATCTAATAACCATGATGACGGATCAATAGTAGATAGATTTACTTCAATCATATACATGGTTAAAGGTGAAACTTTTACATGTTTCTCATTCTTTGACCTTGTCAAGAAGGCAAGGATATCTTCCTTAATGACATCTATTCTAAATAGATATTTGAGAACAGTTCTCAACTTGATATACCGATCCAAACATTTTGGCCCGAATTTCATGATGACATCAAGTGTACTACACAAAGTAATGTGTATTCGCATTCTAACAACCTAGACATTTAAAGAACATTTATGAGTAATCATGTATTATAATCAATTAAGATGAGATAGTAAATCTTAAATTGATTGCTCCCACTATTTTCTTCAAGATGATAACCCTCCATATCACCTCGAGAGATCTCTACAAGGATTCTCTTAGTGGGCTAAGATGCTTATCCATTCTAATCATGACCTTGAGTGTGCTCAATAAACCATGATAGGTGGATTAGGTAGGTAACTAAGCTTACCAATTATATCTCTATACAACTCCTAGATCAGTTAGGTGACAACACATTGCCTAAACATATCATATATGTTTCGCCTAGCCATTGCCTCTAGTTTCCATAATAATCAAGTTTCCTAGCATCGGAATTTTATGAAACTAGTTTAGTAAGACCCACCAATAGCTTAAACATACTCGTGTAAAAGTGTGACCTTGAGTGTGCTCAACAAGTCTTTGATTAAAAGAGCAACCAGGTTATCTTGCTATATGGTGGAAGGCTACTTAATCATGCGTAGCATGTGACTCAATATTTACCAAGAGATTTTCTTATTTTTGACTTAGTTAAGGTCTCATCTTCGCATGCATAGCATTTGTTAATTGCATAAATAAATCTATCTCATGCATACTACTTTGGATGATTATGGACTTTATCTATACTAATTTCCTTGAGCCATTGAAGGAAATTAGCTTGGTCAAACCTAGGGGATAACATACAACATATTATAATCTTCCTCCTTGTATCTTCATGGTGCCTTTAGGTCTTCATCTTCGAATTGTAAAATAACTCCTAAACTAATCCTAATTATACACTTATATGTAACTAATTACATTTTAGTAAAGAAACCTCGTGGTACATCCGAGGGGAGTTAGGTGAGGAAAGATTTTACAATCCTTAAAAATCAAGAGAAAGGTAGGGTGCACAGACCCTATTTAATAAATAAATACCATGATAAAATTTAACCATACATTCACAATCATATTGGGCCTAGTCCATAATCATCCATATTCATCCATCCACATGAATATAAAATTTAAATCTATGTCTTGTTCAAATTGCTAATCACATGATTTATTTGAAATTAGTTAAATTCAACTTTTGAATTAACTTAATTTCAAATTTTTGGGTCTTAATTTATTTCCATATATAAAGAAACAATTTCCATAAATAGAAATCCTTACTAATGAATATAAATAACCTTTTTCCATATTCTAATCTTATTAGGATAGGATTTATTACAAATTAAAACAATTTTAATTTGCTTTGTCCAAATATTTAAAGTTATCATTTACCAATCAAATATTAAAGATTTTATGTTTTAAATCACCTAATCTCATTTGGTAATTTTAAGGCAATAAAATCTTCATTTATCCAATTGTCAAATCTAAATTCCATAGCTAATATCATGGAGATATTCCTCTGCTTTTAAATTGCCTATTTATTCTTAGACTCCCATAATATGTAAGAATCTAATTCCTTAATTTATAGAAGATTTTGAAATAATTTTGACTTCAATAAAATTAGGAAACCAATTCCTACATTTAATATGTCAAATTATTTTAACTTATCAATTGATTAAAATAATTTTCATATTTTGTATGAATCAAATTCCTTATTTTGTGGAAACTTTCAAAATCCACTTTGATTTACTGATTTATGGAACTACTTCCACAAAATATCTGATAATCAATTGATTTATAAATTGCATCAGATTAAGATGCAAGATAAGGAAATTCAAAATGCCAAAACCGTGGCATTCAAAAAAAAACTGCTTGCAGCAATGTTATTGTCAAACCCTGATTTGTAAAATAATTATAATGTCATTCACATGCTCGATAGAATATTTGTATATTTAGGAAGTTCGAGAAATCGTTAAAAGACGATATTGCCTCTAATGGTACCATTGAGTCGATTAAGCCTCGAACTAGTTCAAATAAGAATTTTAAGGTGAAATTAAGAGTTTCACAGTTCAGGGAAGACTCAAAATGGTGATTCGGAGTTCGAGGATCAATTTGGAGTCAAACCGAAATTTTCACTATCAAGGGGTAAAATCGTAATTTTTCCACTCACAGACAAAATTTGAGATTTTGAGAGAATTCAGATCATATTTGACAAATTGGAGAAGGGTATGAGTATAAGGGATGAAAAATATGTCTATGGGCAATTTTTCAGTTTTTGGGGCAAAAATGTAATTTTGCACTTTACGGGGGTAAAAGTGTAATTTTTAAAAATTTGCTCCACCAAAACTTTAGAAAAGTCTAGAAATTTCATGGAAGACATGGATAACTGAAGAGGATTGAGTGGTAGAAAAAGAAAGCCAAAAAAATAGCTAGAAAAAATAAAATAATAAAATATTCAAAAGGTAAATAAAATAATAATATTTTCTTAAGCCTATTAAAAGGCTTGAAAATTCCAGAATTATTCATTGAGAGGGTCAGCCAAAACCAGCAGGAGAGAGAGAGAAATAAGAACAAACCCTAGAGTGAGAAAATTCAAAGAAAAAGTGTGATTTTTCAGGGAATCAAGTGTTCAAAGGTATGATTTTTCAAGCTTAGCTTAAGATTTATCATTTTCATGCATTTCTCCTTATTTTCTATGGTTAAATTATATTTTTTGATGATGAATTCAAATCTGATCATATGGGTTTAGAGAGAGAAAGTTGTTAGATTAATTTGATTTTGATCTATGTTAGTGTTTAGTGTTAGTTTAGCATGTTTATGAGTAAAACAACAAGAAAAATATTCATTTTCTCCATGAATTTCTCTAGGCCGAATCTAGCCAATGGTGTGTGAGGATGAGGTTGACTTTATTTTAAGAGAATTAGATGGAAAAATGATGAATTATGAGGTTGGAAATTAAATGAGAATTTTTGGTGCAAAAAAATTGAAATTTTTACCCACTAAGGGTAAAAGCGTAATTTGTGATCCGAACTGATAAATTAGACCACATTCACATTCATTGAGGTATTGTGGATATAATTGGATAATTGAAATTGAAATGGATGGAATTGGAGTTGAATTGGAGATTTTAGAAATTTACACCGTGTATAGGCGAGTTAGGTCGGACACTGTGATTAAGCGATTGTCCAAACATTGCACACCCTATCTAGTGCATATGCATGGATAAGAGCCTGAAATAATATATATTGATTTGACATAAATTATTGAATTTTTTGTGTCATGTATTGTGGATAGGTGGTAAGCTATCTGATACGGGTAAAAGACTACACCCGAGGACCGAGAATAGGAGTATATCTACTTCTATTACAGTGAGTAAATTTACTATCATCTTAATTATCTAGAGTAGATTTATTTAATTGTGTGATTTTATGGAAAAATGGTTTAATTGGAAAATTATTGTGTTTTATGGGAAAATGGGATTTTATAAAATAATTTTATAAAATTTTTAAAAATTTAATAATGATTTCACAAATAGAGTAATTGGAGACCTATACTATGATTGTGTTGTTTATCCACGATTTTACATTAAATGGCTTATGATAAATGTGGGTATGATTGGTTATTTTTATGATTTAAAGAATATGTGAACTGCTTTGATTTGCCTTGAATGTGTTAAGTGAGTCATGTCATACTGTTGTGATTTTATTGGTTGGTGGATTATAAAGTGGGCACTGCAGTGACGAGGGTTCCGTGGGCTAGCCTAATTAGAGGGGCACGGTTCCCAATTATTGAGCTTATCTCAATTGGAGAGGCGCGTAAGATAACTCCCGAGGTAGGATTTGAGTACACTTCACGCTGGCCACCACGTGAAACTGGGACTCAGCTAACGCCGAGGAACGGCTGTGTTGTCAGAGGTGAAATGTGTTCGTGTGTGTGACAATAAACAGCCTTGGCGTTCTCAGTAAGATGCCTTCACGGGGTATCCCCGAGAATGGATTTTTGGCAAGGGCCAAGTTTTTGAAAAGTATATAAGCCATTTTGAGTAATTAGATGAAATCCAATTATTTATATGGGTTGGGATGAATTATTTTAATTGTCTTCTATTACTCGACTTTAGATTATTTTGATGATGTCTATCTACTCACTGGGATTTTATAATCTCACCCCTTCTTCCCATACATTTTTCAAGCTCAGAATAGGCAATAGACTGTCAATTGCATCGAGAAGTAAATTTCGGAGTTGCATCCTAGAAAGCAAGGTTATAGACTTAAACATTCTCAGTTATTTGAGGGCCCACATGTCATTGTAATTTAAATTGCATACTCCAGTTTTTTATATTACAGTATGTATAAATTTATTTTGTTTTTATGTGCAGAAAATTAATTTTTGATGTTTCAAAAATATACATATATATATATATATATTGTTTTACATTAAAATAGATTATTTTAATTAATATTTTTAGTTTATTTTATTATTCAAAAAAAAAGAAAAGAAAAAAAAGAGAGAGGAATGAAAAAACTGGTACGAAAGCCTTGCGAGGTCTCGAAGGGCATTCGGGGGAAGAATATTTGTCAAGGCTTCGCAGCGGTTGTCACGGGCTCGATGAGAGTTCTGGGTCGTGACAGTTATCGACCATGTTTCTTGGCCATTAAAGTGGCATAAAATTTTGGGATTTTATCCCTTATCTTAATCCTCCAATCAGCTAAGGTATGAAACCTCTTTCATCATCATTAGCATCAATTTTGGATGCCTTTTGCCTGCTGAAAACAAGCAAAATCGTGACTCAAAGTCTGCTGCTGGCAGCAGTGATTAGTCATGGTTTCAAGGCTTCATGCTCACTTTATGGTATTGGTTTGCAGCCACATTTGAAACATTTTCAAAGGACATCAACTTAACATCATTTCTGCAAAATTTGAGAATTTTTAGGACTCGTTTGCTTGCTGAAATGATGCAAAAACCAAACCTGGACAGAATCAAAATCTGCCTTTAATAGCCATATCTCCCATATCTCCATTCCTCCACGAACCCGAATACCTTTGCTGATTTTTGTGCATCTTATGCAAACATTAATTTGCAAATTCTTGACATTAAAACATGTTTAATATTCATTAATAAGAATATAAAATTTTACAAAGTAAAATTGTTCAGAAAAATCAAACAATTTCAAAACAAAATTATGTAAACTTGAACTCACCATTTGATACCCGAATTTTCACATCTATGTTGAACATAGTATTAACAACAACAAGACATACCCTTGCATCGAAACAAGCCAAGGGAGGCTCTGATACCACTGCTAGGAATGGCATGATTAGAGCATCAACGCAGCAGAATAAAAATTGAAATAAAATAAAAACCAAAACCATGCCTCCTACCTTTAGATCACCTTGGTTGTTTAATACAAAGTTAAGCACCACTTAAAATCAAAATAGGTTTTACCTTTCCAAGTGATATCGTAATCAAATGGATTCCTTTTGGTGACAAACATGAACACCTATTGTGTGAAAGAATCACAGCCACTCAATCGCTTGGCTTCCAATGATGCACACACGATTGCAACAGATCCTTCTCAAGGAAAGAGTTTTATGCCACAGGCTTGTGCTAGCAAGTGGACAACAATTTGTCCTCTTTTCTTCTTTGATTTCCAGCAAAGAATTAAAGGAGAAGTTTTCAGAAAAAGAACATAAACTTCTCAAGAGTGGCAGCACTCAAGAGAAAAAAAATTCTTTTTTTTTTTTGTTTCCTTCTCCCTAAAAAAAAAGAGTGACTATAATGTGATTTTTATATCTAGGTTTAACTTATTAAAATTTACAAAATAAGCCCTTAATATTATAACAATTATAATATTTAACCAAAACCTAATTAAACTCTTTTAATTAGGTCCCTAGTAGTTAAAAGTTAGAATTTGATTTAAGTCTAACTTAAATCATTACACTCTCAATTTAATCCAAATTGCAACCTTTGTGTATGACCCATTAGGTTCCTAACATGTTGGCAATGGATTTGAATTATAATATTATTAATTAATTAATTTAAATGAATCATATTCAATTTTAAATTAACTACTTCCATTCCATAGACCATGATTGGCATCTAGCAATGCATCATGGCCATCTAATTGTTAGGAGAGTCAAAGGATTCTTTGACAACCTTTCAGTGTATAGTTTTTCAACATAATTCATTACCTCATCATATATCTCGAAGATGATAAGAGCTTGGTGTATTGTCTACTCTTATTGATCTCTATATTTGTTCTTGCAGTTAGATCGTTAGCTCTATAGAGACTTATAAAACTCATTTCATAATCTTCTAATCACCTTGGTCAAGGATTTGATTAACTAATGTCAACCAAAAACTAATGAGATATTTCCCTTTAAATCACTTGGGGTGATGATTCTTATCTTGACCACTCATTTGCCTTCATATGCTTCATACTAAACTCAAAAACATCCTATTTTGGCATCCTTGATTAGGCATCCATAAGGATGAAATCAAAGCATAGTACTCCACATATAAAATAAGCTGGTGTCTCAAGTCTAGGGAGTAGTTACACAACTGACACATGAGAAGTATTGCATACACACTTGAGTGAGGTACCAAATGCACTTCTCATAGCGAGTCATGTTTAGTGAACTCGCTCTGCCATGGCAAGCACCCACATGCTAGTTCAAGGTATCTCTATACTTCAACCTATGAAAACGATTGCTGACTTCACAAGTAAGGAACATAACATATGCCAATCTTTGACCATTATTGATGCCCTGTCTCAATAATACAATGATCAGGAACTTTTAGGAATAATACTTTAATGCATAAAGATTTCATAATTGTATCCCAATATAATTCCTTTGCAAGGCATATATAGTTCCATGGGCTTTATCTACATAAGTACAAAAAGTAATTAAATTACAAACTTATGGATAAAGAACTACCTTAATGTTATTATGAATAACAAAATGTCATACATGAATATCTCAAAATTGCAATTTTCATACAACCACAGATTGGCTTGAAGGGCTTATACTGACGGATTCCATTTGGTATTTCACTCTAATGTCTATAGAATATATCCTCACGTGATAGTCATGAAAGTGATCCCTCGACTTGTGACACCAAGTTTTCTTGTATGAGGATTGCTATACTTTTTTACCATTTTATGGGATGCTAACCATAGATGCCCAAAGTGATGGTCATTGGATATAGCATGAGACATATGAAGGCAAATGAATTGTCTAGAGAGGATTCATCACCTTTAATGAAAGGGACATATCCTATATGTGTCTTTGATAGGCAAATCCTTGTGAAGGATTTTCAGAGATCATTAGTGCGGACTTTCGTTAGAGGATGCACAAGAACCTTTTCAATAGTTCTAGTTTGCTACAATCAAGCTCGGTGTGAGATCAATCAAAGGACTGTTCAAGTGTTTAGATAAAGAATACAGCTTCTTTTATCTCCAAGGCACTGATTTATGATCATATGCTTGCTGCAAAATTGTTTAATGACATTCAAAAGGCCATTGAAAGTGACATTTGGTGGGTGAGGCTGGTTTTCTATGTTTCATTTTGTTTCCGCTACATTGTTTTATTTTTTGTTGCATTGAGATACATGGCAGACCCCCTCCCTTCATGCTGATCATCTTTATTGGTGCTGCTCTTATCCTTTCTGGCTTTATTTCTTTTCCCTTTGTTGGGTTTTGACTTGTGTTGTTTCTATTTGTTTGCCATGTCTTGCTCATATGATGTTTTGGTTTTTCTTTTGTTGGGCTTCTTATGATCTTTCCTTTTTTCTATAGTGCTTTAAGGAGTTTCGTTTACTTACTCCTCTTTTAATATCAAAAGAAAAAAAAAGGTTGGCCTGTTGTACGTTTACCTAACTTTGTCCAATGTTCAATTAATTAGTACATTTAAATTCTATTCACATTAGGCTCATGCTATATTTTGAATCTTTTTAGTAAAATTATATGTATAAATAAAAATTATAATTACAATTGAATATTACATCTCTTATAACAAATTAATAAAATAAACCATCAAATAAAACCAAACTAACCAAATTAGTATAATACTGACCAAAGCTACATAAAGACGTTGGACCAAGCAAGACTTGAACTAGAAATCTTAGATTTTAAGAGTTTCCTCCTTACTAATTTAGTAATAACAAAAAAATAATATAGTCATGTCGCAGTCAATTAGGCAACTCAATTGATGAGCTGCCGATCTGAGTTGCCCCACTCTAATCAGTAAATTTCTATACATATATTTAATTACGCTTTAAACTTCTCAGTCTCCATTAATGGAATTTAATGAGTAATCTAATTTTTTATATAATTTTTTTAGGGTTTAAGGTTAATAGAAAATTAATCAAACTTTGGCTAGAATTAATGGTGTAATTTCAGAAGGACATGCTTACTCTAATTTCTATAAAAAAAAGTTAAGTTTAAATAAATAATAATAGTAAATAGTGGAGATCAAAATTAAATATATTAAAATCAAAATATAATAAGACGTTATATATCATCAACTATTTGCTATTTCAAAGTTCAATTTCTATTTCAACAAGTTGGACCTAGTGATTATTGTCACGAGCTCATGTTTACAACCCAAAAGACATATCTCATAAGTGGTGGAAAGCTCATATTTATATACTCAAGACCCACCTCATCTCTTACTGATGTAGGATTTGTAACATTGTATCCCACCCTATTATACAACGCCATCGTTGCACTGACTCTTTACTTGTGGAGGAGGACTTTTACACTAATTCAAGTCTACCGCAACCCTTATATCTCATGGGAGTCCCATATCAGTGAAGATCCAGATCTGCTCTAAAATCACTTGTCACATATGCACATTTTCAATCCAAAAGACATATTTGATAGGTGGTAAAAGGTCTATATTTATATATCCAAGATCTACCCAAACTCTTACTAATGTGAGATCTATGATATTATTGCTCTCCTAAAGATCATCCAGGTTTAGAGTTCAAATCCCTATTTCTCCTCTACGAACCTTATGTATTAAAAAATAATAAATTTAACCATTAATGCATTATCTATTCAATTTTTTATTTTATAAAATTTTTGTGCAGATTTTTGGTGTGATTTCACTACCAAATAGTATTTTAATTTTTTTAAAAAAAAACAAAAGGTTATGGAGGTGTGATCTGGCATCAAAGAAGCCCAATGAGGCAGGATTTGTCGCCATTCAACGCAGGTCTGACCTTCTAGAAGCTAATCTGGCCTCTTTGGGCCAAATCGAATTTGGACTGAAAAAGCATCAAATATGTATCATCAGATTCAAATTTATTAGTCTATTAATTTGGGATTTTAATTTACTATCTACTCTTTTTTTCTATAAACACAAATGTAAATGTTAATGTTTCAAATCTACAAATGGTTGTAAAGTTTTTATAAAGATATATGATAATATATATATATATATATTAAACATGTGATGGAGGAAGTAAAATCTTTAATAGCCAAAGTTTGTACCTAGCTTTAGGGGCGAAGCCAGGGGTGGTCTTTTCCCCTAAAGAGATAAGGGACAATCTTATTTTGGCCTAACCTAGAATTTATAATTTACACATGATAACTTTGATGAGTTGCTATCCCTTTTATTTTTAGTTCACAATGGTCTAGCTTCGCTCACAATGATGCTAAACAAAATGTTTAGATTTTAAAAGTAATAACTCTAATAATAAATGAATTCTAATGTGAATTATAATGTGGATGTATAAACTTTTTTGTAATATTCATGAATTTAGTCTATTGTTTTATTATAATTTATAATTAAGAGATATTATTCAATATTATTATTATTTTTAAATAAATTATAAAATTTAATGTACAATCCGAATTTAGTAATTATTATTTTTTTTTTTAAGACCATCTTATGAGGCATGGACCAATCTACAATCGGAAACTTTTAAGATCAGTTCTACATAAATGGTCTATGGTCTCGACTACAAGATTGACTTAGGGATGGCAATGGGTATCCTATTACAAGATACTTGTGGAAACCCAACTTGGTTATATATGGTACGGTACCCTATAATTGGGTTTACGATGGGTTTGGGTAGTGATTTCACTACCCCGTATCAGGTTTGGGTACCACCCCTTGTGTACCCGCTACCTAAACTCGATTATTATTTATAAATATTTTATTATTATTTCAATAACTAAATTAAAAATATACAAATTTTACCAACTTTACAAGCAATTCTTTTTGTCAAAAACTAACAAATATATGAAAAGTATGGTTACTCTAATTATTAATGTGATGACATTAATATATTTAAATTAAAAAATTATTAAATTATTAATTATGTTTAAATAATATGAATATCATATCATATTATAAAGCAATATAATTATTATTATATATATACTTTTAATATAAATATATTTACTTTCTATTTTGTGTTAACAATATAAAAATTATAATTTATAAAATTATTAATTATAATATATATTATTGTTTATATAAAATTATAATATAAATACTTAAAGAGAGCTTTCGATATTAGAATAGTTTTGGAACCTGATTATTTTTTTTAATTTCATAAAATTAAGGACAAATTCATATAATTAAATAAATTAATTCATGAAACTATGATTATTAATTAATTTATAATGTCTTTAATATATATTATTTATATATTGTGTTAATTTATAAGAAATATAATTACTATTATATATATTCTAAAATATTTTTAGCATATATATACTTTAAATATAAACATATTTACTTTTTAGTTTGTGTTAACATTACAAAAATTATAACTTATAAAATTATTAATTATAATACATATACCTTTGTTTATATAAACTTATAATATATAAACCTAAAGAGAAGTTGAGAGATTATAGTAGTTCTGAAATCTATTTTTTTTTTTAATTTCATGTAATTAAGGACAAACTCATATAGTTAATTAAATTAATTCATGAAACTATAATTATTAATTACCTTATAATGTCTTTTAATATATATATATATACTTTATATAAATTAGGTTCATTTATAAGGAATATAATTACTATTATATATATTAAAAGACTTTTAGAATAGATATATATATATTTATATATATTTTGTAATTAGGAGAAAGGGAATTCAAACTTTTTTCTTTAGGCAAGAGATCATGCACTAACTAATGAGCCAAATACTCGAGTGCCAGTATATATATATATATATATATATATATATATATATATATGTATATGTATGTATGTATGTACTTTAAATATAAATATATTTACTTTCTATTTTGTGTTAACATTACAAAAGTTATAACTTATAAAATTATTAATTACAATATATATACCTTTATTTATATAAACTTATAATATATATATATATATATCTTAAAGGAAGTTGTAAGATTAGAATTGTTTTGAAACCTAGCTTTGTTTTTTTAATTTCATGTAGTTAAGGACAAACTCATATAGTTAATTAAATTAATTAATGAAATTATTAATATTAATTGACTTGTAATGTCATTTAATATATATATATATATACTTTATATACATTGGGTTCATTTTTAAGAAATATAACTACTATTATATATTTATATATACACTAAAAATATTTTAGTATATATACACTTTAAATATAAACATAGTTACTTTCTATTTTGTGTTAACATTGCAAAAATTATAACTTATAAAATTATTAATTATGTTTGAGATATTTTGTTTTTGATTATTTAAATTTAAATTTTATTATTTGTGTGTTTTTATTAACTTAATTATTAGTAAATTATATGGAATATGTAGGATAAATATTATTGTATACAGATACGGGTACAGATTCGAGTTCGGGTAATTGAGTACCCATGAATAGCATTTTAATAATTTTTTTACATAATCAAATTTTTTAACGGGTTAAGATAATTATAGGATGGTGGGGATGTATTAGAGTTAAGGTTAGGGTTAGAGAAGTAATTTTCAAAAATATTTGGGTAGTTAATAAGGTTTGGATACTTTATTTCTTATAGAGTTAGGGTTCGGGTATCTCAAAATTAGCGAGCACCCTACCCGTTGACACCTTAAGATTAAACAACCAGACCCTACGCACTTGTAGTTTTTAGATTCATATTCTTAATTTGATATTACGCTAAACCCTTTTAGTTACTTAAATTATAGATTTTTTTCCTATTAAACCATTTTGACACAATACTATGTCAAAAAATTTCGTTCTTTATTGATAACTACAAAGAATAATCAAATTTTATATATATTATGCACACAAAATTAATTGTACATATAATTTTTCTTTATTTCCTAGCATTTATTTTTGAAGCTCACTCATGTTATAATTTTTTGAGAGTTGTGTAACTTCTATTCCTTATCTTTTTAAATTATTAGTTTGATTAATTTTGTCTATTATCTCATGAAGGCAATACTAATTATCATATTTGGAAATATATGTTTATTTGATCAAATATAATTTTCCCAATTAGTTTTTTAATAAGATCCATATATCTACATATATATATAGGGTAAAAAAATTTAAGTTTTTTACATAATGCATTTAGTACTCCATTTTTGGAAGTTCACCTAACTTATAAATAACTCACCTAACTTATAAATAACACTTCTGTCCAGTTTTCAATGTTCAGTTTTAACTTCACTCAATCACATAGAAGAGCTCCACGTCTGAACTCCATTTACTTAACCATTTGCAAAAGTTCCAATAATTGTATGTTTCAATTTAGTGTTTATTATATATATATATATATATATGTTTTGCTGCTAAAGAATTGAGAACATAATTGCTTCTCCACTTTCAGGGAAACGTTTTTGCAAATGGGGTTTCTGAATCTTTTCATTGTGGCAGTAATGCCAGTTCTAAAAATAATATTGATCACTGCTATTGGCTTGTTGCTTGCTTTGGATCGCGTGAAGCTCCTGGGACCAGAGGCAAAACACCATTTGAACAAAGTAAATATATACATGTATAAATGCATTCCTCCTCCCCTTTTTACTGGATACAAAGCACTGAATTACATAAGTTAAGATATATTGTATTTGTTTTTTGGTTTTTTCTGGTGTATAGATTGTATTCTATGTGTTCAGTCCTGCACTTGCGGCCAGCAGCTTAGCTGAAACAATGACTTTCAAAAGTTTCACAACCTTGTTAGTTTCATTCCATCCCTGAACTTGTTTTAATTTCTTCTGCTTTCTCGTCTCTGCATCGATTGATAAATATTTATGGGGTTGGTTCACTTTTGTTGCTTGTTGCTTTTTCTAGGTGGTTCATGCCGGTGAATATCTTGATAACATTCGTTTTGGGTTCAGCACTAGCTTGGCTTCTCATAAAATTCACTAGAACTCCTAAACACCTTCAGGGCATTGTCATTGGTTGCTGTTCTGCAGGTACATTCCCAATTACCCTATTCTAAAATTTTCCTTTAGTTTTAACCCATTATCAATAATAAAAACAATGTAAATTTCCAACAATTGCTTGGGTTGTTGGGGAAACTTGCGTAGGAAATTTGGCAAACCTGCCTCTCATTATGGTTCCGGCTGTCTGTGAGGAGCCAAGTAATCCATTCGGAGATCAATCTGTTTGCTCTACAAATGCTAAGCCATATGCTTCTCTATCTTTATCGGTATGATTTTATATATGATTCTAATTTTTTATATATTAATACCATCTAATTTTGTCAAAAGAAAAGGAAACTAAATGTATGTAGATTAGTTTCAGTTTATATATAAAGACTGTGCTTTGACTACAGATTGGAGCCATTTTTATGTGGTCATATGTGTATGGTATCATGCGCATGTATGCAAATAAAAGCATTGAAAGCTCCACCACCGGAATCAATTCTCCCAGAGACACCTCTGAAACAGTTTCAGGGAGTCGCACACAAGCTGCCCTACCTTCAAGTGATTGCAACAATTCTGACCTGCCTCGCACCATTTCCGGCGAAAGAAGTACAAAGGTTTGTGTCGACGCCATTTTCATCTAAAATTCTAATCTTTACTTGGGATTATAATTTCGATATCATCTTTGGGATTTTAATTCTAAACATTCAATTTAATTTCAATATTAAATTGAAGCAATTGCTTTGGCTTATAATCTTATTAAGATTTCTGGATAGACGTCAGGTTTGAAGAAGATAATACCGTGTATCAAGATGATTTCGAGAAAGATTGACCTAAAGAAGGTGTTTGCACCAACAGCAGTTGCAGCGGTAATGCCAAAATGCTTACGTCTGCTCGGTTCCTAGCAGAAAACATGTACCCTTTGCTATTGTTACGGCCTTAATCTATTGTTAACATCCCTTTGCTCTTCAGATTGTTGGGTTTATAATCGGGGCAGTCTCTCCAATCCGAAAACTAATGATTGGTAGTAGCGCACCTCTTCGTGTAATTGATAGTTCTGCATACATACTGGGGTATGCTTTGTTCGACATCCTGTTGAGCTTCTCATAATGTGTATATATGCATCTTTTTTATTATTAAGAAAAATTATAAATATGATGATATCCAGGGAGGCATCAATTCCATGTATGACCTTGATAATGGGGGCAAACCTTCTGACAGGTCAAATTCCCTGTTTCTACTTTGAAGTCTTTAGTAATTGCCCTTGAATTTTGTCAAAAGCAACATTGCAATTCCATGCAGGTTTAAAAGGATCAGATGTAAGCCGGAATGTGATTATAGGGATTATAGCAGTGAGGAACATCTTCTTGCCCCTCTCGGGGATCGGTGTTGTTAAAGCTGCTCACCATTTTGGCTTGGTTGGCTCAGATTCCTTGTATCAGTTCGTTCTTATGCTTCAATATGCCGTTCCGCCTGCAATGTCTATAGGTATGACAAGCTTGTGCCAATCAGCATTCCTGACTAGGATCCTGGTTTCACTTTTGAACAAATTAATTTCCACTGATCTAATCCAACTTTTGGCAGGTACAATGACACAATTTTTTCAGCTTGGTCAAGGTGAAACTTCTATGATTATGCTATGGGCTTATGTTACAGCCGCAGTCACCCTCACACTTTGGTCAACCTTTTTCATGTGGCTTCTGGCTTGATTTGTTGGCCAAGGCTATATATGTATATTTCACAATGAAGAATGTATTGCATGATGAGTAGGTATCAAGAAATATATGATGAGTAGGATATTGGAAGGATCCAAACATCGAGTCTTGGAGACAATCTAAATTTATACTCTATTTTCTTTTTCTTTTTCATAATATAAACCCTATTATATTTTCAATATATACAAATAGAAAAGAATTATAGATGTATGCAAAACGCTAACATGAACTCACAAAAAATTAATATTAAGTTTAAAAGCAACTAAGAAAATAAACAAAAAATACACATGATTATTAAGTAACATAGAAATAATAAAAGATAAACTTTAAAAAATTTAATTTCGTGAGTTTCGTTGGATTGATGTTTTGCTATTTTAATTTGTTGTTTGCATTTTGCTTTTATTTATATTTATTTTATCACAACCCACCTTTGGGATCTAATGATCTGTTATTAGCGGATGCATTAAAATATAAAAATTTCTTCTCCCAAAAAAAATTATTAATATCTTTGACTCCGGCAAAGTTTAGATCAATAGAAGAAGATAGGGGAGGTAAGAAGGAAATGCACGACAAGCTCTAGCTTAGAAATCACAAGATCTAAAGAGAAATACATTAATTTCTATATGGCTAATCTTGGCTTCTCTCAAGATGATTCAGATTTATTTTCTCACAATTCACTTTTGGGGTCTAATAATATATTATTAGCAGATGTATTAAGAGTTTGTTTCCCATGTATGATTATAATATAAAAATTTCTTCTCCCAAAAAAATTATTAATATCTTTGACTCTAACAAAGTTTAGATGAATAAAAGAAGATAACAGAGATAGGAAGGAAATGCACAAGAAGCTCTAGCTGATACAAGATCAAAAGGATAATACATTAATTTCTATATTTCCATATATATAATTACATTTGCCCAACCGAATTCTTCTTAATCGATTAGCCATATATGTTTATAAGTCATGTGCTAATTTGATTCTTGCTGATCAAATTTTTCAAACTAAGATTGCTTTTTATTTTCTATGATTGTTGATTAAAATTTATATTCGTTAAAAATTTTGAATAAATTAGTCTTCAATTGTGTACTTATTAATATTTAATTCGATAAGGTATTTAAAATAATTTCAGTTAAAATTGAAAAAATTTGATATAAAAAAAGGTCAAACCAAAACATTATATGTGTGATGGACTAAGTAAAATCCTTATAGCAAAATTTTATACCTAGCTTTAGGGGCGAAGTTGGGATGGTCTTTTCCCCTAAAGAGAAAAGGGACAATCTCATTTTGGTATCTCTAGAATTTATAATTTACATGAAAAATTTGATGAGTTGCTATCCCTTGTATTTTGGTACAATTAAGCGATGGTCTACGTTCACTCGCAATAGTCTTGCATCAATTTTATGATTGTTTATTATTTTAAGAGTGATTATAAAAAAAATCTCATATCTGTTAAATTAAAGATATTTTGAGTAGATAAATATAATAAATTTATATTCACTATAACAAATTGGTTTTAAGTTAAATACCCATTCTAAAAATTTAATATGTTATCATAGTGGGTACCACCTTCATTTGTTGATGAGCTCTCTATGCGTCCTTTCCAGTTGATTCATATTACGTGATAGATTCGTACAGAGTCGAAGGGAGGGGAGCTAGTAAGGGCTCTGGCCCTCTTAAAATTTTAAAATTTAATAATTTGTTTTGTTTTTTTTTTCAAAATTTATTGTTTTGCTTCCTATTTTTAAAAAAAAAATTATAATTTTGTCCCTACTAATTTTGAATTTCTTATTTTCGTCCCATCAAATATGAAATTCTAGTTTTGCCACTGAATTCGTAATCTTTACATGTGAGAAAGAGTATTAAAATGATACTAAAAAATCTCACACGCTTTAAATTAGCGATATCTTGAACATATAAAATAACAAATATCTCTCCATCTATACATTACTAGGATTGCGACAATGAACATGAATTTGAAAGAGTGAGTCCTTGATCCACCACTGTTTAAAATTTAAATGTGCATTTGGATGGGAATTGGAGTGATAAAGTTGGATTAGAACTCAGCCAAGAAAGACCTAAGGATAGTTGGATTTTACGAAGATGTGGAATGGGCATACCCGTTGACGGCATGCACCATAGTGGCACGGACTATTGGCAAGTGCGACATGAGTAGGATCAAGAGAACAAAATTGGGTACGTTAATAAAAGACAAAAGGGAGCTGAAAATCTGGTCAAGTTGTAGGTGGCGTTAGTCATTTGTTGAGGTACCTATTAGTTTCTTTGTCTATAATAAATGTGGAATTTTGTTTATAATTCAATATGTCATTTAATATAACACTAAGATCTACCACAATGAAATTATAGATCAAGATATACGTATCTTAAAAGCAATTCAAATACCTCAACTCCAAAATAGATTAAATTTAAATTAAACATCAAGATTTAGGTACCTCTAAAGCGATTCAAGTATCTCGCCACTAGAGGGATTCACATTTCTTTTTTTTAGGGTTCTCTATTATCTAAAAACTATTACTAATTAATTCTGATAGCCAACTAAGTAGTAACCCTTGCTTTTATAGATAAACGAATGGACTTGGATACATTAGATATAATCATAGTCTAACAAGACTTATATATAACACCCAAAATAAGAATATGCCTGACATCCTTAGAGATCTCTCTCTATAGCTATGGATCTATGTTCATGTCATGACTAATATTTTACTTGAAATTTTATTTAATCTAATATTATTACTTAATTTCTTAAATTAATTAAGTAATCTTATTTACCCATTAATTGCAATAATGTCGATCAACACATTACAACTACCCTTACAGAGAAAAGAATTATCAATGAGTTCTCTTTCATTGCAATCTTTATTAATTAGTTTTTTCACCATACTATATTCCTCATGGGCTTTATGGATAAATAATTAATTTTCATTGTCACATCCAACCCATGTAATACCAATTCACGATTTTCTTTAAATAATATGATTCTAAAACACATTTTAGAAAAAATATTGGCTGAATTTCTTGAGTACAACTGTCACGACCCGGTACTCCCCTCGAGCCCATGACAATCGCCGCGACGTCCCGATTGACACTCATTATCCGGAATGCCAATCGGAACCCCGCAAGGCTTACATATCAGTTTCTTTCCTTTCCTGTGAGCAATCATTGTTAAATATCGAGTTTTTAGAGAATATATATTATTTTAGATCAAAAACAATCAAAATAAAATTTTCGCCACACAGGGGTATTTTGGTCATTTTTTTTTTCTCAAAAATTTTGAAACTGGCTAAAACGTAATATACAAGTACAAAACACATAATTCATATTCAAAATGAGTTTAAAAGTCTAAAATCTTCATTTAAAACGAAATTACGGTTATTTGAATATAATAAGAAAATAAAAGAAATATTAAGGAAAATATTCTATTTTCTTATAAAACAATATTTATAGAGTTATACGTGAATAATTTTTATAGCGTAAAAGCTAAATAAATTTATACATACTGAAATACAGTAAGTCAAAATATTTAATTTAATTTACAATAACAAGAGGGCCCCCGAATAAACAAAAGTAAAGAGGACTGTGAACCTACAGTTTGGAAAATGCAGATCCAATGGTAGTCATTGATGAGATCAGGTATCTACAGTCTATACTGAACCTGAAATGGGTGGAAAGGAGTTGGGTGAGATTTTGCAATGCCAATGAGTAAACAGACATTATCATAAATATCTAAAGGCGAGTAAAATGGAGGCAAGTTTAAACAACAAATTTCAACCCATTTCATAATGTTTTCAATTTGTTTCTTAAACTATAAAATATTTGTAATTTACCAAAACAGTTGTTAAGGCTTATGTCTTTTATTAAAACAAGGCTCAAGCCAAAACTAATCCTCGGGGATACCTTGGCCGAGGCATCTAACCGAGTCCGCCAAAGGTGTTAAAATATTCACACGTGAAACACATTTTTATTTTTAAAAACCAGCCGTTCCTTGACGTTGGCCGAGTTACACATTCACGTGGGGGTTCGACGTGAAGTGAGCTCTAATACTACCCTAGGAGTTACCCTCCTCGCCTCTACAACCGGAGTAACTATATAACTGGGTTTACCGTGCCCCTCTAATAGGCAGTCCACGGAAACCCGTCACTGCAGTGACTAACCCACCAATTTTAATAAAATTTCGACAGTATAACGTGGCTTTTATTTTTTTATCCAGCCTGCATAGTAAAACAACTTACATAAATTTCCCAATGCATTCACAAAATATAGCCACATATACTCATTTCTCATAAGCCATTCCTAGGAAAATATATATTTTTTCAAGTCAATTTGTAGCCTCCAATTACTCAATTTCATAATCAATACAATATATTTTTATTTGTCACATTTATTCCTAAAACATCAAAACTCCCGTTTTAATCTCGTTCTCATTTCATAAAATACATAAAGGGCATTTAAAATAAACTCTAGATAATTTACAATAATAATAAGTTTACTCACTGTTTGTACAAACTAAAAGCTTTCTAAGCGCCCCGATCACTACTCGTCGGGTACGACTTCTTTGCCTTTTCCGGAAGACTCTCCTCCTAGACACATTACAAAAATTTACACAATTCATCACATTGATGCTAAATCACTATATAATTAACTTAAATCCTATACTAATGCATGGTATGAAATGCAATAGCCTAAAACGGTTTAAATGCGGTATTAACCTATTTTTGGCACTTTGCCCGATAAATTGCTAACGCGCTCCATTTTAGCTCTAAATCATCCCATTCTCTCTCCAACATTTCTAACCATTAAATATCAGCCAATAACCTTCTAAAAACAACAAAATCAGCTCACTCCCTTCCTTGGAAAATTCGGCCAAAAATGGGACATTAACTCGGTTAATTTTCTACTTTGTTTTTCTATCACGTTTAATCGTTTTTCATCATTTTCTCTTCATTTCCCTTAGAATAAAATCAATTCATCATCATTGTACAGCATTGAGCATCCAGCCAAGAGTGGGTATTGTGAAAATTTAATGATTTCTTGCCCAATTTAATTTCTAAACACATTTAACTAACTAAAACTATCAATTTAACTAAAAATCAAAACCTAAAAATTTCAATTTCTCTCCCCTAGAATTTCATCCAGCCCTTGATATCACTTTTTTATCTCTCTCCTCAAGCATGCTAAATGGAAATAAAGGCATAGGAAAGGTAGAAATCAAGCTAAAATCGAAAAATCTTACCGTTAGACGCGTAAACGGTCGAAAACCACGAATTTCTCTTTGAATTTTCTTGTTTCTCTTTGGTTTTTCTTTTTTTCTTCCTTTCCTCTCTATTTCCTCTCTTTTTCTTCCTTATGGCCGGCCAGCACTCAAAATTTGGGTTTAAATGGCTGACTTTTCATTAAAATAATATTATTTCATTAAAAAATGCCATGTGTCACTTTCCCATTGGCTCATTTTTAAAATTTCATCCATTTGTTTCCAAATTTTCACCATACACTTGTCCCACATATCCATAGCTTAGATAAAATTCTCAGACTTATCCAAAGTCTAGGTGGAGTAATTTTTTGAAATTTACACTTTTGCCCCCGTAAAAATCAAAAATTACATTTTTGCCCCAAAAATTGAAAAATTGCCCATAGACATATTTTTCATCCCTTATACTCATACCATTCTCCAATTTGTCAAATTTGATCTAAATTCTCTCAAAATCTCAAATTTTGTTCGTGGGTGGCAAAATTATGATTTTGCCCCTACACTCCAAAAATCACCAGAATTAAACTTTTTCACTTCCTATCATTAAATTATACTCCAAATAGTTAATCTTGGTCAAAAATTTTACTCCATGATCAAATTATTATCTTAGGTGGCAAAATGACGATTTTGCCCTTGAACATCAAAATTTCTAATTTTACCCCAAATGAACCCTCAAACTCCGAACAATCATTTTTTTCATTCCTGGACTATAAAATATTAAATTTCATCCTACAATTCCTATTTGAACTAGTTCGAGGTTAAATCAACTCAAGTGTACCGTTAGGTACGATATCGGGTTTCGTCTTTTCTTATGTGCTTTCCTAGCATAATAACATGCTACTCAGTGCATGTATGTCATGACATGTATTTATAGGGTTGGGTTTTACAACAACAATCTCATTGAAAATGGCTTGAATATCTTTCTCATAAAGAATGGTGAATCCTTTATTCCACTTTCAATATAATTTATTTAGCATGTACATAACCTAGCGTACTAGGGTATAGCATTTAAGTTCAGCATCACCAATTAGTAGCATCAAAGTCATATAGATACTAAATAAATTATATTGACTTCTCAAATCTAAAGACAGCTAATAAATTGTAATAGAGCTCTTTTTAATTATGGACAGTAACAGACTTATATGGAGCTTTTAATTGGATGTTGTTCAATGTATGTATATCATACACTACATCCACTTGTTTGTTTTAGGGTCACTACCCCAATGGTTGAGTTAAAACATTCTATCTTTTTGATAGAGGCATAACAAGTGTAGGCTTTAAACAGTTTGTCACATTTAGCCTAGAATAATTTTGACAAACAAGAAACTGAAAAGCTATAACTCCAGCTTAATAGTTCATCAACTATTAGCATTGTTTTTCTACAATGTTACCAAATAATTTAGGATCATATATGTCATAAATAAATAAAACACCCATTAAATATAATATATATATGTATATATGAAATCAATAATTGATGTAACAATTTATTTATCTAATAAATAAATAACAAAATTGGTTTTTAAGGACATATATCTAACAGTATCTAGCTAGACATCCCTATGTCTAGGTACATAGTGTTCTCGAGGCTTTTATTCTTGTCTTACTTGTACTCGATGAGACCAAACAAATTGCATAAAATGCATAATGCTAAACAAATTGTTAATACTTTAGAAAATGTAATAACATTTAGCAATAAATGAATTCTAATATGAATTGTAATGTGGACGAATGAACTTTCTTATAGTATTTACGTATTTAGTATATTATCTGATTATAATATATGATAATTGGATATTATTCAGTATTTAAATTATAAGATTTAGTGTCAAGCTTAGATTGCACGAGACCATAATATTGGTCCTAAGGATGATCCTATGAATGCCTGGACTAATCTGTAATCCAAAACTCTTAAAGACTGATTCTACATAAATGGTCCATGATCTCGACTTCAAGACCATTTCATTCACCAAAAAAGAAACTAATCAGAGAAGAGAGCCCCTTGCATTTACAAAAACTGTGGATGTCAAAAAGACCTGCAATAGGTAAGCACAACCTCCTCCACCTACAACCCCAGAAGTTAGTCTCAAGGAGAAAGAGTAGTATCTGCTATGGCCATGAACGAAAGAAACTCGTGGGACAGACCCCTTTACAGGATACCACGGAACCAGTCACGATCCCACGTCGATCCCCGAATCAGAGTGTAATAAACAATCTCAAAACTGATAAAAACAAGCATGATAGACTCACTATGGAAAAACATACAGCCTCTGTTCAGACTATTAAAACAGAGATCAAAGAGCAATGAAGAAATCGGTGATACCAAGAGGTTATCTGCCATTCATATGTTAGATTACAGAATTATATACTGTTGTGTCATACATCACACCTGTTCTTAATATTAACAAGTGTCAGGCATATAGCTACCATGATATCTGCATGGCAACGCGTATGTGACACCAAGACAGCATAGTTAGCTTACATTGGTACCAGTACAATGAAGCAAAGTGTAATAATACAAAAAAGACATTTGTCTTGGGGATGCAGGCATTAATATCTAACACTCCTCCTTAAAGCCTGCATGCTGTATATTCAGTTTGCTTCTGAGGTATTCAAGTCGTGGTCCAAACAAAGCCTTGGTCATTATATCTACCAGCTGCAGTTCTGAAGAACAATATTGGACATTGACATCACCATTCTTCTCAGCATCACGAATGGCATGGAACTTGACCTGAATGTGCTTTGGTTTGCCATGAAACACTGGATTTTTTGATATTGCAATTGTTAACTTATTGTCAATCAACAATGGAATGGGATGACATTGTGAAAGTCTTAAGTCTGCCAAGACTTTCCTCAACCAGATGGCTTGATTAGATGCAGCCGATGCTACAATGTATTCTGCCTCAGCAGAAGATTGAGTAACCAGTGTTTGCTTATGAGAGTTCCAGCTGAATGGGCCATTTCCTAAAGTAAAAACATAACCAGATGTGCTACGAAAATCATCAATATTTCTAGCCCAGTCACTGTCAGAATATGCCAAAAGACTTACTTGAGTAGTTCTAGTGAAATGAATCACAAAATTCTGAGTGCCTTTCAAAAATTTCAACACACGTTTTGCAGCTGTCAGATGAAGATTTGTTGGTTCTTGCATGAATCTTGACAGCATATTAACAGAAAACATAATGTTTGGATGAGAAGAACATATGTACAACAGACACCCGATCATACTTCGATAAATTAAAGGATCTTTGAGCTTGATACCTTTATTGCAGGAGTATTTTTCATTTACAGGCAATAGAGTAACTGCAAGATTACATTGCTCCATGTGAAATCTCTTTAGAACATCTAAAATATATTTCTTCTGTGAAAGTCTAACCCCATCAACAAATTGGTTAATTTCTAACCCCAAGAAGTAGCTCATCAGACCCAAGTCAGTCATATCAAACTCATTGTGCATTTTTTCTTTAAACTTCTGTAAAGCTGTGTTGCCTCCTCCTGTAACCAGCAAGTCATCAATATACAGTGAAACAATCATAGACGGTTTAGTTGAGGAGCTATATATGTATAAAGTTGCTTCATTACAGCTCTTGACAAACCCCTACCTCAATAAATATGTATCCATTCTACTATACCAGGTACGAGGAGCCTGTTTAAGGCCATACAGGGCTTTGTGCAGCTTGAAAACCTTATCTTCATTTGGGTTCTGAATGAATCCATCAGGCTGCTCCACAAATATTTCTTCTTCCAGGACACCATTAAGAAAGGCAGACTTAATATCCAGATGATATACATTCCAGCAAAGTGCAGCAGACAGAGCAAGCAATAGTCTGATTGTGTTAAACCGTGCTACTGGAGCAAATGTCTCCATATAGTCAATCCCAAGTAGTTGATTAAAGCCTTTGGCAACCAAACGGGCTTTAAATTTATTCACACTACCATCTGGATTAAGTTTCTTTTTGAAGATCCATTTAACACCAATAACATGGTGATTGCTTGGCCTATTTACAAGAATCCAGGTTTGATTTTTGTTGATCATATTGAGCTCTTCATGCATAGCAGCTCTCCATTCAGGACATTTTGATGTTTTTGCAAAAGTAGTTGGCTCTTCTGCAACAACCAAACTCCTATGATAGATATCATCAATTGACCGTGTACCCCTGACAGGTACATCATCAACATTCTGATTATCGTTTGATTCCAGAACATTATCATCTTCCTGGAAAATGGATTCTGAATTAATAGGAGCAACTAAATTCTATTACTATAGCCAAATTCTGATTCCCAATTCCAACTTAGAGATTCATCAAAGGAAACATCTCTACTGACAATCAATTTGTCAGACTCAGGTAAATAAATTCTATAAGCTTTTGAATGAGAACTATACCCAAGAAAGATGCCTGCAAGAGCTTTCTGCTGAAGTTTGTCACACTGAAATTCTGGTACATGAACATAACAGACACACCCGAACACTCTTAAATGATTAAGAGATGGTCTATAGCCAAACCAAGTTTCAAACGGGGTCATATCATTCACTGCTTGAGTGTGTAGCACATTAAGCAAATATACCGCAGTATTTGCAACTTCTGCCTAGAATCTCTTTAGAAGGTTATTCTGAATCATTAGGCACCTGGATATATCCATGATTGTCTTGTTTTTCCTTTCACTAACCCCATTCTGTCGTGGGGTATATGGAGCTGAAAGTTGATGATTAATGCCTACTTTTTATAGGTACTGAGTAAATTCCATGGATGTATACTCTCCCCATTGTCAGTTCTGAGGCACTTAATCTTGGCACCTAATTCTAGTTCAACCTTGGCTTTGAAAACCAGGAATAACTGAAACACTTCTAACTTCATCTTGATAAAAAAGATCCAACACATTCTAGACATATCATCAATAAATATTTAGATAATATCTGCTGCCATTAAGAGACTCAATACTCATTGGACTAGCCACATTAGAATGTACTAGATTAAGTTTTCCTTTGGCTTTGCTAGTGGAAATAGGGAAGGGTTTCCTTGATAATTTCCCTAGTTGACAAACACTGCACAATAAGCCTTTATCAGTAGACTTTGGAAGCTTTGGAACTAACTCAGAGGTGCTTACCTACTGTAATGAACGATGATTGAAGTGCCCAAGTCTCTTATGCCAAAGACTTATATTATTCTCATTAGATTCATTTGTTTGTGATACATGTAAACACAACTGGTCTGTACTTATTGAGAAGCATCTTTTCCTTATTGGAATGGTCATCAAATAAGTACCAGATGGATCAAGTATTCTGCATGCACTATCTTTAAACAACAAAGTATACTTGCATTCCACCAATTGCCCAACAAATAATAAATTTTGAGTAATTGTTGGAACTAAAAGCACATCAGAAATATACCTGATTCCAGTAGAGGCATAAATACTGACAGTTCCTTTTCCAATAGCATCAAGATGGAGTCCATTACCAATTTTAACTTTGGATTTATAATCCTTATCCAAGTCAACAAACATGCTTTCCAGTGGTGTGATATGGTTGGAACTCCCATTGTCAAGCAACCACTGATCATTATGAACATCACTGTTGGGTGCGATAAGTGCCATAAAGAGTGTTTCTTCAGCCACCTGAGCTTTCTCAGTCGACTGATTTGTTTTCTCAGTTGCTGAAGACTTATTTTTACACACCTTATCAATGTGTCCAAGTTGATTGCAGACTTTAAATTTGGCATCAAGTTTAAACCAACAGTTATCTGCAGAGTGATTGTGTTTTTTGCAATACATACAGACTTGGAACTTGCCTTTTTTTGTTAGAAGTTTGACCAGAATTGAAGGCTTTCTTGTCCTTATCTCTGAAGCTTTTCTTATTCCCACTGTTAGTTACAACTTTGCCTCCATGTTTTGCAACAAATGCAGATTCTACACTTGGATTTTGGCGTGCTGTACGTCTCTGCTCAGCAGCTTGAAGGGCACTCACTATCTCAGTGATTGTAAGTTTGATAGGATCCTTCGATTGCTCAAGGAAAGCAACAGTAGCTTCAAACTTTTCTAGTATGCTTATCAGAATCTTTTGCACAACACTAGTCTCAGATAACTTTTCACCTAACATCCTGATTTGGTTGATAAGCTTCATAACTTGATCTACATATTCCTTTACTGTCTGAGTATCTTTCATTCTCATCAAATTCTCATAAATGTGCAGGTGACTTTTCACGAATATGGAGGGTGCAAAAACCATGCAAACGTGGTTCCTGGGAATATGGTATGCTGCAGAACAAATAAAAATAGAAAAAGTCAGTCTGACGGGGAGGCAGAAGACAACATGCAAGGTGCAAACAAATAATGCCCAAAAAATATTTCAGATGACCGAGAGCTCTTGACTTTTGTGTCAGTAGCTGATGAAGCTATGGCATGTCCTTCTCTCAATGAAAATTACTAGCAGGGCCCATCAAATAGTGATTTGGGCATGAAGGAAAAGACATTGGCAGCGGCTGCAGAAACTGACGAGATGGTGGGGCCTAAAGCAATGAATGATGATGTAGATGAAAATTCAAAAAACACACTCTTGAATCACCCACACAGCCAAGCTTTCCCTTGCATGGACAAATGGGTACTGTAGCGGCAAAATGAGAAATGACAGGAATGAGAGGGATAGAGTCAACCTTGGACGCAGCAGGAGGTAGGCCTGACGTTAAGCTTTCTCCCAACGAGCAAGGCAAGAGGACTAAACAAATAAAAAATAAAAATAGAGTCACGGGTGGAAGGAATAAGGGGTTGACAGCACCGACTGAAAAGGATGAGACATTGGGGCAAAAATCGACGCAAGAGGATACAGGAGAAAATTCAAAAAATAATTCCATTAAGATTCCAACACGGACAGCAACGTCAAACTATGGGTACGGGCATCACTCAGAGCACGTGGTTGCAGGTAAGGATTCAAAAAATTATTTTTCTAAACCACCAACGCAGGGAGCGACCCTTTTGCATGGAGAGGGCTAGCTGAGGACAGAGAGTGAGCCCGGGGGTCAAAATGAATCAGTGGACATGATGGAAGGAAGTGGAGAACACAGCCCAATAGTTGAACAGTGTGCAAATCAAACCAGGAATTTAGTTGAAAATAACGGGGTGGCCTGAACAGTGGAATGCTCATGTGAAAGGATGGAAGGCCATGCTGATAATCCTCCTGCTTAAGAGTCCGCCTCGGGTAAGTGCATGTATAATGAAGAAATAAGTGAAGTTCTTTCTATTCCCATGGTCTCCGGAACAAATTTTACAAAAATTGAGGTTCATTCTCGGGTACGACATAAGAGACATTTCGATACTGAAATTTTAATTGATAAAATATTCAATATAACCTCAGATAAAGTCATGGATATCTGGGAAAATGATGAGGCCTCATATGAAGAGTTCATCTCGGTGAACTTTGCAGCTAGTTGGGAACGCGAGAGGTATTTTTAGTGCACTAATCCAAAGAAGAATCAAGAAATTGCAAGTTATTGCAAAAATAAAATCTTAGTCATTTTGACACCCATGGTAGATGCCTTTAATGGCAATTCTATTAGAAGGAAATTAGTTTTAGGGTTGTGTAATATGGAAGTGTTTCAATTTTATGACGATAGTGAAAAATACGGTCATAAAATGATACATTTCACTCTAGGTAATTGTGAGACCCTATCAAGCTCGATTAAAAGAGTATTGTACCGAGTGGTACAATTAAGTTAAATCGATCCTTGAACTAGTTTAAATAGAAATTCTAAGAAGAATTTGAAAATATTGAAACCCACAGAATGACTTAGAATAGTGATTCGAAGTTCAAGGTCCAGTTTGGAGTCCATCAGAAAAATTGACCGATTAGGGACAAAACTGTCATTTTACCATTTGACGATAAAATGGAGATTTTTAGCCAAGATTTGATCACATTTGACCAAGAATAATTATATGAGATATAATTATGATTATTGGAGTATAAAATGATGTTTAGTAGTGAAAAATTATGATTTCTGGTATTTTTGGAGCACAAGGGTAAAATGGTAATTTTACCACTAGAGGACTAAACGGTAATTTTTATAAAACGATTTTTGCCCCATTTGGTTAATATTGATCAATATTAGTGTTTTGTGAGGTTGAAAAGTAGAAATGATGTGATTCCGATACATTTCGGAGTATAGGGGTAAAATCGTAATTTTTTCGTCTCGGGGGCTAATCTGTAAATTTTTCGCCCCAGCACTTGTCAAGACCAAGGGATTTTAATTGTGGTAGGATTGGATAAGTACCAGAATATTTTTGGTAAAAAATTAAGAAGAAAAAGTCAAAAAGTTAACAAATTGGGCCAATAAGCATGTGGCACATGGCATGCTTGATTATTTTATTATTTTCTATAGAAATCAGCCCATTAAATCCCCAATTATCTCACCATATTTTGCCTAGGCAACCAGCAACAAGAACAAAGGAAGAACAAAGGGAAAAACAAGAAAACCTAGGTGGAAATTCAAAGCAAAAGTGAAGAAATCAAGGAAACAAGCAAGGTAAGTTAGAATTTCTTTAATTCTCCTTGATACCTAGCTTACCCATGCTTTTGTTCTTGATTTCCATGGTTGAATATTGAGTTATCATGATGAATTTAATTCTGAAAAATGGGTATGGAAGAGGAATTATTGTTGGAATAATTTGATTTTAGACTATGTTAGTGTTTAGGAATAGTTAAGCATGGTTATGAACGAAAACACAAAAGAAATATTCAAATTCTCTAGGGTTCCTTGTTGGTCGAACCATGAGGGCTGAATATCAATGGGGGATTGTTTTTATTTCAAGGAAAATGGCTTGGAAATATGATGAATTAAGGTGAAACGATTATGTAGAAAAATTTCGGTGCTAGTGCACCAAATGACCGAATTTTTCTATAAGGAACTGTGAGGGTTCTAACGCTGAATTTGGCTTTATTTAAATGGTATGTGGTAAACTAAGGTATTAGAGGAGAAATGGATTAATTTGGAGGTGATTTGGACATAATCACCAATTAATCGGGTGATCGGTCGAATTAATCGATATCGCGATTAAGCGATAATCGGACGTATTTTTGCATTTACGTATCAAGCATTAGTAATTTAAATTAGTTTATATCAATTTAGGGATAATATAGTAAATTCCTCGACTTTGTTATTTGTCAAGGTAGTGAGACGTCCGAAAAAGACAAAGGAATTGCACCTGAGAGCTATTAGTCCAAGTGCACCCGGAATCCGAATTTTCGATACCGGTGAGTGGACTTGCATTTCAAACTTGTTTTGGGAAATATGAAAGATTCTATCCAACTTGTCTTAGAAAATGTACCTTGGGAACAAGCTTTTAGTACAATGATTTTATATTGTGTAAATGTGCTATACAATGGTTTATGTGTTATCACAATATGATAAAATGCATGATATGCATTGGATGTTTCTTTGCATGTTGATTTGGACCTGGCTATGTGCGAGTAGGAGTGCACATAAGCCGTTGCTGACCCGACTATGTGTGAGTGGGAGTGCACATAAGTCGTTGCTGACCCGGCTATATGCGCATAAGTCGTTGCATATGAGATGATGATGATGGGATGGTGTGTATGTTGATGATGGGTATATGGTTGTAAATGCAAATATGTAAGCGTTTGATTTGTTGAAATTTGAAAGTTTACATGTGTTACATGTTGCTATTGTTATTTTAGTAGGATGGCTTGTTTTAAGGGAAAAGGAGTTTGGAATAGTAGTTAGATGAAAATGGCCTTATTTTCAACCAGTGCATCATGATTGTCAAATTTCCTAGTTGAGATTGCTTGTCCCCTTCTAATATTCACTCATTGAGTATTGTACTCACGTTTTAAAAAAATTCATGTTTTCAGATCAGGTGACTGTTGGACCCCAAATCGAGGAGTCCCCGTAGTGCATCTCTTGGATATGTGTTTGGCATTCGATAGTAATCCCTTTTATTGTAAATGTTTCCGCTGGAAGTCATGGGTCCTTTTGTATTGTGAATACAATCTAACAATGTGAATATGTGTTTGCAATGTAAATTGCTAAATACATGACTGGTATAGTGCATGTATATTATTATCGATAATGCCATTGTGTTTTGGCTATGTTCACACCCGGAAAAAGGTGTGTATGTGTATGCATGATATGATAAATTTGTTAAGCAAAGGTAAATGGATAGGTTTGCTTGGGCTTAGTGAGCTATGCTCATTGAGCTCATGCGTCGGTCATGGCCCGGGAAATTAGGTCGTGACAGTAATTTTCTTATTTCCACTCGAACTCATGTAACTAGGGAGGTTCGGTTTATGTCCCCCTCCCTTTTGCACTTTAATTTCTAGTTATTAATAAAATTTTAACAGGGTAGCGGGGCCTTGTGAGAACTTATAGCTTAAAAAAAAAAAAAACTCTCGCTTGAGATTGAGGAGCTGCATATGCCTGGTTTTGGTATTACCAAGAAATTCTTCTTGAAGGGTATCCCAAGCTTTTTTGGCTGTTTCACAACCCATGATCCTACTGAATATAGTCTCAAACACGGCTGAATGGAGAAATGATAGTGCTCTGTAGCGTTTGGCTACATCTTCTTCATATTGTTTGACTTGAGCTGCAGATGCATTATCTCTTATTGGTGGAATCTTAGTATCATTGTCTACCACATTCCAGAGATTATAACCTCTTAAATAGGCTTTCATATTGACAGACCATACTGAGTAATTAACACTGTCAAACAACGGTGGAGGTTGATGTGTAATATTAGGAGTTGAGGTAGACATTTTTGTGAAATGAGACAAGTGAAGTTTTTTTATTTTTTAAGGTTTCTGTGCAGAAGAAGGTGTTATAAGGTCCAATAGTAATCAAGCTTGCTCTGATACCATGATAAAAACAAGCATGATAGACTCACTATGGAAAAACATAAAGCCTCTATTCAGACTATTAAAATAGAGATGAAAGAGCAATGAAGAAAATCGGTGATACTAAGAGGTTATCTGCCATTCATATGTTAGATTACAAAATTATATACTGCTGTGTCATACATCACACATGTTCCTAATATTAACAAGTGTCAGGCATATAGTTACCATGATATCTACATGGCAACACGTATGTGACACCAAGACAACATGGTTAGCTTACATTGGTACCAGTACAACAAAGCAAAGTGTAATAATACAAAAAAGACATATGTCTTGGGGATGCAGGCATTAATATCTAACAAAAATGACCAATGATCTAGACACAAAATGTACGCAACGCAATCACTGTAGCAGAATCCCACCTAATCAAGAAATGGAGACAAGAACAATATTTAAAGATCATGATTCTCATCACAAAGAACCCATAAGAAGTCATCAGATTTCGACACCCCTATCTTAGCCAACTATTTCATTAGTTGACCTTAGAATCTTGATGAAAACTCCTTCTCTAAACTGTGACTTAAGAAAATCAATTTTCATCCAAAGAGTTGAAACTGGGTCTTTCATCCATTTAAAAGTATTTTTGGGTCATTTTCGATTATAACTTTATGGCACGTAGCTCACTTGGAGGCCGCAGAGCCTTCCAGATAGCTTTCATCTTAGCTAAGGTAGCATCCAAAACATCCATACATCCTTAAACTACTCAAGAAAAATCAAATAAATTTTTATTCTTTTATTACGTTCATTCAAGTTTTTGTATTTTTATTTTGAATCTAATAAGTCTTTATAACTAATGATTGACTAATTACCATGTTACTTGTTATTTTATATCCACATGGCATTGATGTGGAAGGTGAAAAATACTACATGGTTATATTATTATGTCAAATTAGTATGTCAAGTCATCAAAATTAAATGCTAAACAACCTAACTAATCTTGAAATTTAAAAACATAAAATGCAAAAGTTAAAACAATACATTTAAGAAAAACTTAAACTTCCAAATACTTCACAAGAAGCATATTTGCTGCCAAAAAATGACACCACACCTTGTAGTCACTGTCCATGGCACTAGCCTTAAAGGAGATTGGGAATCCCATAGACAACTTCCACTTAGTACCCAAGTTACAATGCAAAACCAATATCTCTGTCACGACCCGAAACTCCCATCAAGCTCGTGACAACTACCGTGATGTCCCGATAGACATTCATTACCCGGAATGCCAATCGAAATCTCGCAAGGCTTAACATCAATTTTCTCGCTTCCCGTGCGAGTATTAGTTACTAAAATCATGTTTTAAAGTAATATGAACCAATTTCAATTCAAAAACAATCAAAGAGAAGTTTCAACTACACAGGGGTATTTCGGTCATTTTTTTCAAAAATTTCGAAACCAGCTAAAATGTAGTATATGAGATAAATTTACACATTTCATAACCGAAAATAAGTTTAGATATCTAAAACATTCATTTAAAGTGAAATTATAGCTAATGGAATAAAATAAAAATAATGAATAAAATATTCCATTTTTTCATAAAACAATTTTTATAGAATGCTACGTAAATAATTTTTACAGTGTAAAGCACACGCAGCCAAGTATTCAAAACATTTATCAATGACATGTGGGCCCCCGAATTATTAAAAGTAATGAAGGCTGTGAACCTACAGTTTTTGAGGATGCAAGTCCAACTGTAGCCCTCAACGAAATGAGCTATCTACCGACTATCTTGAGCCTGAAATGGGTGGAAAGGAGGGTGATGAGATTATATAATCCCAGTGAGTAAACAAATATCATCTAAAATATCTAAAACCGAGTAAATGGAGACAGATAAAATAGATCATCATAAGATGGTTCATAACCTCAAAACACATTTCAAATCATCTAAACTAGTTACATTTCATCCAAAATAAACGACGAGGCTTATGATTTCCTGAAAAGCTTGGCTCATGCCAAAATCATTCTCATACTCGGTTGTTAGGGATACCTTGGCTTGGGGCTATCCTAACCGAATCCGCCAAGGCTGTTAAAAAGTCATGTATGCATAAATTATGTTTTTATTTTGAAAACATAGTCGTTCTTTGGCATTGACTGAGTTCACCCTCACGTGGTGGTTTGGCGTGAAGTGAACTCTAAAGTTTTACCTCAGGAGTTACCCTACGCGCCTCCTCAACCGAGGTAAGAATATACCTGGATTCCGTGCCCCTCAAAAAGGCTGGTCCATAGAACCCGCCACTGCCGTGACCAATCTATAACCTACCAATTCAATAAAAATTCAATAGCATGACATGGCAACTTTTATCATTATCCAGCCTATCAAGGCAAACAATAGTTTATACATTTTCAACACAAATACCCATCCAGCCATTCATGGCCATATTATCATAAGCCATTCAATTCAAAACATAATTTGCAATACAGCAAGTAGTCTCCAATTACTCCATTTTCAAGTCATCATTCAATTTCAAGACAATTTATAAAATCATTTTATTTAAACACATTTTCCATAAAATTACAAAATCGGATAAAAACATACTTTAGATAATTAAGAAGATGATAAGATTACTCACAATAATGGGAATCGAATTCGGGACACTCTGATTCTTGATCCCGGATACTACCTCTTTACTCTTGCCAGAATGCTCACCACCTAAACATAATGCACAATAAGCAATTTGCTATATTTGTGCTAAACCGTTGTAAAACCATTTCAGGCTCTATACTAATGCATGAAATGAGATATGAAATACTCGGGTAACTATCTAAATACGATGTTCAGTACAAATTCAATTATGTACCTAAATAAAATGGTATTAGCCTAATTCGATCTATCACCCGATTAATTGGCCAATACGTCCAATTCAACTCCAAACAATTTCATTTCTCTCCCAATACTCCAAATCATTAAACACAATTTAAATAACTTGAAATGTGGCAAAATCATCCTCACATTTTCTCTTGAAAAATTCGGCTATGGTGAGTGCACTAACAATATAATTTTTTTTTATGCTTGATTCTCACACCATAAATCATTCATTCATAATCAAATCACTTAAATTCAATCAAATTCATCATCAATATTCCACATGGAATATTCGGCCAATGAAGGTGATGTAAGAACATGAATTTTTCTTGCTTGCTTTTCATACTACACATCACCAAACAACTAAAAACACTCGAATAACATGTTTTCTAACTAAATTCATCATCAAATTCTCTCTCCTAAGGTTTGATCAGCACACTATCCTTCATGATATCTTGTGATTTAACCATGAAAAATGCAAAATAATGCATAGAAAAGGCAGATCACAAGCTAGAATTAAGAAATTTCACCTTTGATGGCTTGATTCCTTGAAATTTGGTGAATTTCTCTTGAATTTCTTAGCTAGGGTTTTGTTCTTCTTCTTTTCTTCCATTTTCTTCCTTTGGCCGACCAAGAGAAATGAGTTGGGAGGGTTTATGTGCTGATTTCTAAAGCCAATTATAAATGGATGAAAATTTGACACATGTCACCATTTCATTGGCCCATGTGTCATACTTACCCATTAAGCAATCTCTCTCCACCATTTAAAATTCCTCAATTATCCATAATAATAATGGGTGAAATTTATGTGCTGGACAAATGTTGGGTGGTGAAAAATTCCAATTTTGCCCTTGGGTGACAAAATGACTATTTTGCCCCTTATGCTCTGAAAAATGCCAGAATTAAAATTTTTTACCTCTCAAACTCAAATTATGTTCTAAATGGTCAATCTTGGTCAAAAACTTCTTCCAACATTCCAATTTTAACCTCAGGTGGCAAAATGACCATTTTGCCCTTACGTTATGAAAATTCCAATTTGACTCCAAATCGGTCCTCGAACTTCGAATCACCATTTTAAGTCATTCTAGGGTTTTAAAATTCTCAATTTCATTTTAAAATCTCTATTTGCACTAGTTCGAGGCTTAATTCAACTTAATTGTACCATTTGGTACATTGCCCTCATTTAATGATTTTCGAGGTACCCAAGTAAGAAAACATACATTCTTACATAAGAATGGCATAATAAACATATTGTAGAGCCGGGCTTGACAACCTCCCTCCGAAATAGGAAACTTTTGCAAAAAAGATTGAGTATGGCATTGAGCTGCTTCGGCAAAAACAACCTTAGTTCGATTAAATGCACTTGCGCTTCCACTGCCACAGGCTCCCTTAGGTGCCGTAATATTCTCAACAAATTTGCAACAATATAAACCCAAGTTCCAACAAATATATGCAGCACTTTTCTCAACTTTATCCATAAAGAATTCCACCAAATTTAAATAGCATGCAAATTTTCAAAAGTCCACAAGTTAATACTAAGTGCAAAAATTTGTTACTATTCACAATTTTCAATCACCATTTCTTCAAAATTGTCATGACCTAAACTCGAAGGCAATGACAGACGCATGAGCCCAACAGGTAACTTCACTAAACCTGAGTAAGCCTCAAAGATCACAACCATATAACTCAAATGCCAAGGGACTTTTAATTAAATATTCGTAACAAACTCAAACATATTACATTATCCCTAGCTCACAATCCATAAAATTATACATAAGGTCACACAATAGCTATCAAATCGGGTTTGTACATAACAACCCTTATACAGTTCAAATGGTAGATTGTGCTTGACATATTCACCAACTAATCAAATTGAAAGGCGAAAGACCTATATAGACTCAGTGGAGTGACACGTTGGGAGGGAGACCTACTAGATGCCAATTACATGTCCGTCCAATCGACGACACTTGCCATGTGACCTCATAGCTTCTCTTATCTGCACATGGTACAACAGAGGGGTAAGTCATCTAATACTTAGTGAGGGGATGCTATCACAAAATAATATTTTACATATAAAATATATTTAGGCCTATCTAGCCATAATACATTCATATTCAAACATCTCCAATGCAAAAGTGCAAGGATTATCCTAATACCCTACATGCACAATTCATCATAGTCAAACTCGCCGGATCACATATCAACGACATATAATATCCACAAATTTCCAAATTCTATGTCCTCACGACAAATCATATCAATTAAAAGCTCATCTTTAAAGATATTATCATCAAACTAAGTTTCATAGGCACACCTTAATTGTCGAGCCTAACCTCAAATCTCATTCATAAACAATTGCTTATTTTGAAGCATTCCATCAGATATCATTCACAGTCAGTCACCACAATTTCATATTCAAATTAGATCATGCCATATCCAATGTATGTTATCATAGTCAAATGGAATTCAATGAGTGGTCTCGCCCTAGACACAGTCAGATCACGCACGGTGGCCAACCAACGAAGAAACAAATCATGTGTAAGGCAAAACCACTAGGCGGAGAACAAATCACACACGTGCCGAAGCAACGGGCAAAGAAATAGATCACGCATGTACCGAAGCAATGAGCAAAGAATCAGATCATCGACCGAAGTAAACTCCCGACGTCGACATCACCCAAAGTAGTCTCAATGGATGGCATCAAAGCACTATAGGCAGGATTAGTGCCACCGTCCTTACTTATGACCATCCTGTCGGCACATAAAGTCACAAGGTGTGGTACTCCATTCCACCTCAAGTCATATCAACATCCAGAATTTATCCCTCGGACGGAATACATATCCACAAATCAGGCCATCTTGCTTGTAACATTCCATATGTCAACATCAAATCACATTCAAATTCATCGAGCTTTAGTCATCTCTAAGCTCGGTATAATTCTACATGCTTTCCAATCTCTAAGGCATCATCAAACAAAACATAGTCTATCTCTAGGCCTTCATGCCCATAATCCCACATAGATATTCATCATATTCTATCAAATCAATTATGGCTTAACAACCTTATACTTATCCTCCACTGTTATGTGGGTATTCACACATAGATCATTCTTATAAGCAATCCTGACTCTTCGACTCACATACTTAATATCACCTCGATCGTTATGCTAGTAACCCAAATACATATTATGCCCATATTATTGATTGGGTAGTCCATTCATCACAATTTGGACAGTCCTTAATTCATAATTTCTATCACACCATGGTAGGCTTCTTGCCCTAGGTCCTACAAACCATGGGTTCCAACACAATGCCACCAAGTGGCTCACCATAAATCATGCAAACACAAATTCCTTCTTTCAAATAACTAGTTAGCTTAGGCTTTCTCATTTATGCACACAATCATACTTGTTCTCTAGCCTAAGCACATACTTCTAGGCAAACATACATATACACATACACACAAATATATATATTATATACATATCAATTCTCGAGCCTAAGCATTCTCATCTAGGCATACACACAACATTTAAGTACCATGGCAGTGCACACATTATGCAAAATGCATCACATGCATTTAATTAAATCCCACTCACCTTGACAATCGGAGGCACACCGCAATCAAGCTCAACCTTTAGCCTCCAGTTGTCCTCTTACTCACAAATTCATCAATAGCCTCCATTCTCCCTTTAGACACATCAAAACAATACAAAATTATTTATTTCCTAGCTTTCAAAAATATGTAGTGTTTTAAAAATACCCAAATCTAATATATTAGCTCAATCTTCCAACAAATGAGCTAAACCCTGACCTTAGAAGTTGGGTTGCCCAAATCCAAGTTCCAAATCTCTAATAAACTCGAAGGGGGAGAATTTGGCCAAATCTACAAATATTTGGATCCAAGGTTGTTAACCAATTAAATCGAAAATCAATCTATAAAAATGGATAATCTTACCTTCGGATTGTTTCCCAAGCTTGGATCTACTTAAAATAGGCTCCAAATGGCATTTGGGGGTTGAGGGTTTCATATGGGGTAGAGAGAGAATGAAAGAAAAAATTGAGAGAGAAATGGGGCAGAATGCCCGTTAACCCCTTTTTTATTTTGCATTTTCTCTATGATGTATCAATACATTTGTCAAGGTATCAATACATCTGCCCTAATTTCGACTACATGTATCGATATATTTGGGCAATGTATCAATACATTTTGGGTAGAATGCTTTTGAGTGACCTCGACTTTAAATGTATCGATACATTAGACAATGTATCTATACATGTTCATCTTTCCAAGAATGTATCCGTGAGACCTTAACCTTTATAGACTCGTAAAGGGAAGTATACGTGATATCCCTAATCAGGGGTAAATTTGTCATTTCTTTAGTTAGCCCATAAAAGTAAGATTTTTAAACAATATTATGGCCTAAGTAGGCCTAAGGTATAAATGGATGGTGAAATTAAGGGTAAAATGGAAAGGAAACAAAAATTTTAATGATTTTCACTGTGAGGGCAAAATGGTCATTTTTCACCTCGGGTTAAAATTTTAAGTTTTCATGAACCCGAGTATGTCTAGACCATTATGGACCTTGTCCCAGTGTCAAAGGAGTAAAAAGATTTCATAAAGGGTTGGAGGAGAGTAAGTTAATTGATGGAGGGGCATTTTGGTAATTTAAGTGGAATGGATAAGCTTGACTATAAATATCTTTCTTCTAGAAGCTTCTTCTCCCATTTTCCAGTAGCTTCTTCTTCTTCCTCCTTCTTCTCTTTCACGTTGCTTCCAACCTCCATGGAAGCTTGATATGGAGCTTGCATGATTTTCTCTCTCTAGCTTTAGTTTTCATACCTTTGCGCCCTTTTGACTAGAACCCTTGTATTCTTCCACTCTCTTTTCTTAAAACCCTTGAAAAAATCTTATTTCCATACTTTCTCTCACTAGTTAGGCATTCTAGAAAGAGAAAGAGAGAATTACCCCATTTGTTTGGAAGCTATTAGAAGAGAATTCAACTACAAAGAAACCTTAGGGTGAGTGATGAACTAAGCTTGATTTTTAGCTGTGAATAATGGCTAGTAATTGGGATTATGAGTTGTTTTATTGTTGATTATGTTCATTTCTTTTATAGTGATTAAGATAGTGAACATAGATAGCCATTTAATGTGGCAATTGAAAGCTAGCTAAGAGATAGCTTTTAAGGTTTATAGTGTGTGAATTGACCTATTGCTTATGCTAATGTGATTCTAGGTTTTAACGAAGCCCTATCATCCTAATTGGAACATTAGAAGAATTAGAGTTAGCTAAAGGCTCAACAATATACCGGTGAGTGAACTGTATTCAAAACTTGTTTTGGGGATATAATGTATTTGCCAAACATTTGAATGGATTATCTAGCTTTTCATAAAAACAAGTCTCTTGGGAACAAACCTTTGATAAATCAATTTTATGTTATGACATGTGGTTATCATGGATCTCTATGTTGCAGCATTATGTTGATATACATATATATTTGAATATAGTGTTGTGTAATTATATTGACTAAGCTATGTGTGAGTAGGGAGTGCGCATAAGCCGAGGATAACCCGATTATGTGCGAGTAGGGAGTGCGCATAACCTGGAGATGACCCAGCCATGTGCGAGTAGGGAGTGCACATGAGTTGGTGATGATGATGGTATGATGGTGTGTATGATGATGATGGGATGGTGTGCATGATGATGATGGGCATACGTATACATATATACATATGTAAATATGTGTGTTATAGGAAATTAATGAGTAATGGTATATGGTTGTAATGCATGTAAAACTTGACATGTTAAACTTTGGAAAATTGTTATGCGTTTCATGTTGGTTTGGACATTTCAGCAGGGTGGTTTTTCTTTGGGAAGAAGGGTAAATTTTTCATTGGTGCCCTGTTTCTCGCTGTAGCGAGAAACTCTTGGGCTTGGAGGGGTAGACTGGTCGAAAACTCGCTACAGTGAGAATGCATTTTCGCTACAGCGAGAATGACACTGTAGCTTCTCGCTGCAGCGAGAAACTTTCTGTTTCTAGGTCACAATTTCGCTGTAGCGAAAAACTTTCTGTTTTGTCTCATATCTTGTCCAATCGCTGCCCTATTTTTCACTTATTTGCTACCATATCTGAGCAGGGACTTCCAACATTAAGGACTAAATGAGTTAAGTTTAAAATGAGGAGGTTTAGTGAGAAACCCTTGGCCAGTTGAGAAACCCTCGTTCGGCTAATAACTTAATCTCAACATCGCTGCAGTGAAGATTCGTTGTCTTATTTGACTTGCTTACGTATCATTGAAGCTTTCATTCTTCAAATGGTTCGTTATGTATGGATTCATGATTTCTAAATGATTAATCATTTAAGGGCTTGATGAGGGTTTTTTAATATGAATGGAACTAAATTGCATTGTTTTGAAACAAGTGCATCATGATTTTAAATTCTCCCTTGTTGTTGCTTGTTCCCTTCCTTGTTCACTCACTGGGTTTATACTCATCGTTTTCAACTTCATGTTTTCAGATCACGGAACAGCTGGTAGCTAGGTCAAGGTGTCTTTATACAGTCAACCCTTGGTAGGTGCCTCAACATTCAGTAGCTGTACATTCATCGAGTTTCTCTGCTGGACATCGAGTCTCTTTTTGTTGTGTATAGACAAAACTAATGTAAATTATTAAGATATATATTGTAGACAATGTATATACACTTGTTTGGTATGCCAGTATAAGGTGGCAATGTTTAATATTATTTTGATTCAAGTATGAAATGTGACTTAGCAGTTTATGATGGAATGATGAACATGTCAAATTAATATGCTTGCTTGGGCTTAGTGGACTACGTCCATTGGGCCCATGTGTTGGTCATGGCCCGGAATTTGGGTTATGATAGTATCAATACATTTGCTAATGTATTGATATATCTTGCCCAGATTGCACCTTTCGAGCAGCCAAACTTCCAAAAATTCGAGCTTAACGCCCCAAAATCATTTCCCTTTTTAATCTCATATCTCAAATAACTCATTTAACTCAAAATCCTCATACATGTGTCATCAAACATGCATCAAATTAAATCAAATCCTCAATCTATAGGATTAATTTATCATTTTCATTGATTTTTACCTTAATGGCTTACTTAGATGTCAAAGTGCCAAACATTTGCACAATTTCATTAAGGATCTTAATTTAAACCCACATTCATAATCATTTACCCCATAGACATAAATGTATTTGGCTAAACTTAAATAACTCCTCAAATCATTGGCCAATTTCACATATAAGCCATATCAAAAATCAAGGGTGTTATAAAAATAAGTAATGTAAACTAAGGAATTTGCAAGCACAAATATCACAATCTCAAATTTAGCACAAATTACTAACATCAACCACAAATCTCTTCCTCAATGTCAAATTCTACCAAAGATTAAAAATCTTCAAAGAAAATTGACAACTTACTTAGATTTTTTGCGCATTGATTTGTTGTTTGATTAGATGAATATGATTTGGTTACTTCAAAGGTGTGATAGAATCCAAATTTGTGAGGTTTGGTGAGTGTTTTTAAGTGGGTGGGAGGTAGAGAGAGAAAATTTGGTGTTAAAGAGAGAGAAACCTTAAAGATGAAAGAGGATGGTGAAAGGATGAAAGGTGGGGTGATTTTTAAAATGTGGGCCAAAGCAATCACCACAACACTCTAGCCTTGTGCCTTAATATGGACATGGGGTTGAGTTGGGTGCCTTGGCCTTGAGCAAGGGGCATCGCGACACTCCATTCTTGGGTTTTACAATGAGGGAGGCATCAAGGCATGGACGACACGACACTATTTTGAAAATTTTCTTTTTTAAAATAAACCCCTATAAAAGAGAAACCAACAAAGAAAAATTGGTAAATAAAATTAAAATTAAAAAGTTAAGGAAACATTAAAAGAAAACAGCTCAGGAAAAATAACTAAATGCGAAAAACTTGGGTTGCGTCCCAAGTAGCACTTTTAGTTGGACTTTCTTCAAAGCTCAATTTGGGTTGAAAAGACTGATAGAGAAGCGTTGACTATCGATTTCACCTCCTTAATAATACTTCAACCGTGACCTATTCACCTTAAACTTTTCATTAGTCTTGCCATCAACAACTTCCATTAAGCCATGTGGGAACACTGTTGAAACAAGAAAAAGTCCTAACCACCTTGATTTTAACTTGCTTGGAAATGGCTTCAATCGAGAGTCAAACAATAGCAAATGTTGGCCTAGCTCAAAGCGGCGCTCAACAATCTTCCTATCATGCCACTTCTTAGTTTTTTCCTTGTAGTTTTTGGTATTTTAGTAGGCATCCAATCTAAACTCATCCGGTTCATTCAATTGCAACAAACGCCTTTCAACAGCTGTTTTCAAATCAAAATTCAACTTCTTAATGGCCCAATAAGCATTGTGTTCAAGTTCCACCAGAAAGGTGACATGCTTTTCTAAAAACCAATCTATAAGGAGACATACTTATTATAGTTTTGTAGGTAATCTTTATGCCCAAAATGCATCATCCAATCTCTTAGCCTAATCTTTCCTCGATGGAGACACAAACTTTTCCAATATCTTCTTTATTTCCAAATGGAGACTTTGACTTGTCCACTTGTTTGTGGATGATAGGCAATCACAACCTTATGTGTCACTCTGTATTTAGCAATGTCACGACCCAATTTTTAGGGCCATGACCAGCGCATGGGCCCAATGGACGTAGCCCACTAAGCCCAAGCAAGCCTATTTATACACTCCTGCTCATCATACCGTCAACTATTCTGACGTTTACATCTCATAATCTCAACTCTTAAATACTTTAATAGTAAATTATAACAATTAAAAACTGCATTTATGTTAGCCCAAAATAACATTAACTATTGCCACTCATGGTGGCTTTTCTAATCAAAATATACATATATGGTTTAAGGCATACTTCTTAGTTCTTTACATCACATGTATGAATTTACAAACAAAATGACTCTGGGCTTCTAGCGGAGTGACCAAGGTGAAGGTGTGGCTATTAAATGCCGAGATACCTACCAAGTAAACGAATCTACAAGGACACCTCGACCTAGTTACTGGCTGCCTCTTGATCTGAAAACATGAAGTTAAAAATGGTGAGTATAAACCCAATGAGTGAACAAAAGAAGGGAACAAGCAAACGATAAGAAAAATTTAAAGAAAACATGATGCATTTATTTTTAGAAGCAATGCAATTTAGTTTAGTTCTTATTAAAGCCCCTCGTTGAACCCTTCAATGGTTAATCACTTGATAATGATGAATCCATACATAATAGAGAATTTGAAGAATGAAAGCTTCAATGATATACAAGCAAGTCAAATGAAACGACAAGTCCTCATTGTAGCGGAAAGGCATTCTCGCTACAGCAAAATTTGGGCTCAAGTTATTAGCTGACGAGGGTTTCTCAACTGGCCAAGGGTTTCTCTCTAAAATTTCTCATTTCAAACTTAATTAAATAAACACCTAAATGTTGGGTGTCCATGATCAACTATTTTGTAAATGAAATGGAAAAATATGGCAAAAACCAGCAAGATAGCATACCGGACATAAAGTTTCTCACTGCAGCAAGATTCAAGCAGCCAAAACAAAAAGTTTCTCTTTGCAACGAGAATGAATCTCGCTGCAGTGAGAAGCTCTAGCAAATTTATCACTACAGCGAAAACCAAGTCAGGCAAACCCCTCAAACCCGAGAGTTTCTCACTGCAACAAGAATCATTCTCGCTGCAGTGAGAAACAGGGCACCAAAGAAAAGTTTCCATTCTCTTATGAAGAAGACCATCCTGCTGAAATGACAAAATCAACATGAAACACTTAAAAATTCCCAAAGTTCAACATGCTAATTTTCATATGCATTACAACCATATACAATATTCATGAGCTTTTATTTTATAAAAATATATATACATATGTACATAGATAAACACCAATACCACCATCGTCTCACCCAGCTCATGTGCATCCCCCCACATCGTGCACATAGCAAGAGTCATTATGTGCATCCCCCCACATAGTGCACAGTTAGTGCCATTGAGTGCATTCCCCCACATCGTGCACACGGGCACTGTCACTATCCATCTCCCTCACCACCGTCATCACCGGCAGGTGCACACTCACCCCGCACATGCACAGTTTCATTTGTCACACAATGGTACCATTTATGACATAGTCTATATATATATATATATAGCAACATTACACAGACACATATAGATTCATCACACTATCCATTTCATAACATAAAAACATTTCATAAGGGCTTGTTCCCGTGCGAGTTTTGAAGATAAAATAAATAAAACGTTTTAGGGATTCAATCAAACATACTTGTATACATATCCCAAAACCCTTTTAATGCAAGTTCACTCACCGGTATTTTGTTGAACCTTTCGTCTACTCTAACTTCCCTCATGATCCAAATGGGGGGATGGGGCTTCGTTGGAACCTATCATCACATTAGCATCACAATTAATTCAATTCACATACTAATAAATTCTAAAAGCTATCTCTTAACTAGCTTCCCATCGCCATTTAAGTGGCTATCTATTTTCACTATCCTTATCACTCTAAAATGAATGAACAACCTTAACTACAAAACATTCTCAAGTCTAATCACTAGCCATTCTCAACTCTAAAAAAAATCAACTCTAATTTACTACACACTTTGATAGCTTTGTAAATTTGAAATTCTTTCCAAAAATTTTCCAAGCTATTATAGAAGCTCTCTCTTTCTCTCTTTAAACACCTAACTAGTGAGAGAAAGTATGGAAGTAAGATTTTTCAAGGGTTTTAAAGTGAGACAGTGAAAGAGCACAAAGGTTTTATGAAAGGGTGCACAAAAACATGAAAAGTAGAGCTAGCTTGAGAGAGTTATGGAAGCTTGAAGAGAACTCCCATGGAGGGTGAAGAAACGTGAGAGGGAAGCAGGAAGAAGAAGAAGAAGCTACTGGAAAATGTGAGAAGAAGCTGTTGGAAGATGATATTTATAGCTCAAGCTTATCCAACTCCACTTAATTTACGAAAATGCCCTTAGCAAGTTAGCTTATTCTTATCCAATCCTTTGTGCAATCTTTTTACTTTTTTAACACTAAGGCCAAGCCCATAATGGTCTAAAAATACTCGGATTTACGAAAAATTAAAATTTTGACCCGATATGAAAAATGACCATTTTGCCTTTACTTTGAAAATCATCATTATTTTTATTTATTTCGTCGTTAAATCCTTATTTTCATCATTCATTTATGCTTTAGGCCTACTTAGGCCTTAAAAAATGTTTAAAAGCATACTTCTAGGGGCTCACTAAGGAAATGATGAAATTACCCCTAGCTCGGGTTATCGTGTCTACACCTAGTTATGAGGCTATAGAGGTCGAGGTCTCAGAAGCAAGAATAGTTGTAAAATACTTGTTGCAAAAATAATGGCCTTCATCACTCACTATTACTCGTGGTGTGCCAAATCGAGTGAAGATGTCCTTCCTTAAAAATTTCAACACAACTTAAGCATAATTCGTAAGCAAAGTTGAGGCTTCCACCCACATTGACACATTCAATGACCACTAATATGTAGCGATTGTTGAAAAAAGAAATGAAAGGTTCCATAAAATCAATCTCCCAAACTCAAATATTTCCACTACCAAGATGTTGTTGAGTGGCATCTCATGTCTTCCTGAAAATGTTCCCCACTCTTTGATACCTATCACAATGCAAATCAAAATTGTGAGCATCCTTTGAAAGTGTAAACCAATACAAACCCAACTGAAGAACTTTCATTGTTGTTTTATCTCCTCTAAAATGTTCCTTATACTTTGAAGAATGACAACGCCTAAATATGTTTTCAACTTCCTCTTTCGGAATACACTTTCTTAAAATTCTGTCAACACATTGCTTAAACAAAAATGGTTCATCCAAAACGTAAAAATCTATCATTGTGAAGAAATTTTATTCTTTGATGAAAGTTTAAAATAAGAAGCAGAAGCTTACTTACAATGTAATTTACACAGTTAGCATACCATGGTAAATTCTTTTGACCAACATACAACAATTGTTCATCAAGAAAGGTCTCGTTGATCAAAGTTAAGTCTTTACCTTAGTTGTCATTCTCTAACCTCGATAGATGGTCTGCTACTTGATTCTCTATGCATTTTTTTTCCTTTATTTACAAATCAAATTCTTGTAGAAACAAAATCCATCTTATCAACCTTGGCTTGGCATCTTTCTTAGCAATCAAATACTTAATTGCAAAGTGGTCAGTATATATAATAACTTTAGTGGCAATTAAGTATGAACGAAACTTGTCAAATGCATAAATAACAACTAATAGTTCTTTCATATGAGTTTTAGTGAAAGTCTTGCTAGCACAATAAATAAAATGAAAATTTTTTTCTTTCCTCTAACCTAACACTACACCTACAACATAGTCACAAGCATCACATATAAGCTCCAATGGAAGTGTCCAATCAGGAACTACAATGAGGGGTGTAGATATTAATTTCTTTTTCAATTCTACAAATGTAGCATGACATGCATCATCGAACTTAAAAGGAACATTTTTCTTTAAAAGATTACACAAAGGTTTGGAGATTTTAGAAAAGTCTTTAATAAACCTCCTATAAAAACCAACATGACCAAGAAAACATCTAATATGTTTTACTGAAGTTGGTGGTGAAAGCTTTTCAATTGTCTTTATCTTGGCCTTGTCCACCTTTAGTCATCTATTCAAAACCTTATGACCAAGAACAATGCCTTCTTGGACCATAAAGTGGCATTTCTTCCAATTCAACACCAGGTTCGTCTCTTCACATCTTCTAAGTATCTCACGAAGATTTAGCAAACATTCATCAAAATTATTACCAAAAATAGAGAAGTTATCCATGAATACCTACTCTACCATATTAGAGAAAATGACCATCATGCATCTTTGAAAAATGGCAAGAGCATTGAACAGTCCAAATGACATCCTCTTAAAATTAAAAGTGACATAAGGGTACATAAAAGTGGTCTTCTCTTGATCCTCTAAAGATATTTCTATTTGATTATATCCCAAATGCCCAACTAAGAAACAATAAAACTCTTTACCAACCAACCTATCCAACATTTGATCAATAAACGATAATGAAAAATGATCCATCCTTGTGGCTTTGATGAGCTTCCGGTAGTCTGTGCATACTCTTCTTCTAGTTACTGTCCTCAAAGGAATAAGCTCATTATTATCATTTTCTACCATAGTCATCCCACCTTTCTTCAGCACACATTACACTGGACTCACCCATGCACTATCCAAAATAGGGTAAATGATGCTCGCATCAACCATTTAATGATCTCTTTTTTTACCCTCTTCTTTATAATTAGATTTAGTCTTTTCTGATGCTCAATGGTGGCTCTATGATCATCCTCTAACAAGGTCTTATGCATACATATTGAAGGACTTATTCATTTTATGTTTGCAATTGTCCATCCTAGTGCCTTCTTGTTGTAACACCCCTAACCTTGAAATGAGCCATATGTGTGTAAAGGCTTATGATATGTTGGAATGGCTAAGTTAACGGATGAGCTTAATTGAATTGTGATGTCAATGTTTATGAGCTTAAAGGTATGCTAATGTACATGAGCAATAAGTATGAAATATGAGTATAAGAGGGCTCTAAATGATATTGTGCATATATTTGGCACATGAATGATAAAGTGCATTGTTACGCACTTAGGAGAATATGATGCTTAAGTAAAATTATGCTAAGTTTTGATTTGTACACTATGTGACATAAAGCATAATAAACATTTGAACTTGTGTGATAAGTTTATGATTTGATGTTGAGCATTCTTGATGAATTGAGATGAAATTGGCAATTGAGATGAAAGTTGAAGATACCTAACCCGTTGTGAGCTCAAGGATGGTTGGAGGCTAAGGATTGGAGCTCAACAATGGAGCACCTCTGATTGTCATTGTAAGTGTGTTAATTTAAAAAGCATGTGATGCATGACATATGAAAGATGTGCTACACTGGTACTAGATTTTGTATGTAGGCTTAAGTGAACATGCCTAGGCTGGATAACTAATTTTTATAAGAATATGTATATGTATATATATGATTATATGTGCTGTGATGTGTGTACTTTAGACAAGACACTTGGTGGCCTATGTTGATTGTGTAAGCCTAGATTAGAAAGTCTAGAAGATATGATGAGTGTCTAAAAGTCGATCACCCTAGATAATTGACTTTTGATGGATTATGAGCCTTTGATGCCTTAGAGATTTTAGAGGCATTTAGAACCACATCGAGCTTATAGATGATTAAAGCTTGTTTAATATGAATTATAATTGATGCGGACATATAGAATGTCAAAGGCATTATGACCTTATTTATGGATTTACGTTCCATCTGGGGGATGAATTCTGAACGTTGATTTGATTTAAGGTTGAATGGAGTCCATTTCCCCCTATGACTTTGTTATGTACCAATAAGGATGGTCGTAAGCAAGGATAGTAGTATTAGTCCTGCATGTGATTCCTGCTTACAGTGCTTTGATGCCACCCATCTTGGAATACTCTAGGTGATGTTGTCCGTTAAGAGATTACTCCAAACGATGACTCTAATTCTCGACCTATTGCTTTGGCTTGCACATGATTTGTTTCTCCACCAACGGCTTTACCTTGAGCTTGATTTGACTCTGCTCGTTTGTCACCATGTGTGATTTGATGATGCCCAGGGGAGGACCACTATATGATTGTGATTCGATTTGTGTGCATGACATCAAATGGCTTTGGATAGGCCTAGATAAATTTGATCTGAATCTAATATTATACTTCGGCGACTAGGGTGTGTCGTTGAGGGTAACTTTGGATGGTTGTAAGGACAAGCCAAGTGATATGCATGATATTTGTGGAGACTCCTTAGGGATGATGATTTCCCTTGACACTAGAGATGTTTGCTAAAATGTTTGGTTGCATGGGCAGTGCCTTAAATAATTATTTGTATATATATATATATGTGTGTGTGTGTGTGTGTGTGTGTGTGTGCGTGTGTGTGTTATTTGTATGCACCCCTCACTTAATATTAGATGACTCATCCATTTGTTGTACCATGTGCAGATAAATAGGCCACAAGACTATGTAGCAAGGAACGTCCAGTGACAAACCAAATTTGGCATTCGGTAGGTCTCCACCCGACATGTCCACTCCACTACGTCTGTTGTGAGCTTTCGCTCTACGTCTGATTTAGCTATGTATGTCGACACACTATGCTATTTGAACTTGTATTAGGGGTTGTTAAGTACGAACCCTCGTTGATGGTTAATGTATGGCCTTATGAATATTATGTATGAATTATATGCTAAGGATAATGTTTTATATTTGAAATTAAATTTTATTTATGAATATTTGGTTATGAAATCCCTCTGTAATACCCCGTACTTAAATGTGGTGACTAATAAAGCTTACTGGATGAAATTGAGGTTAATTATAATGTTTAAAAGTGATGAAAGATGAAAGGAATAGTTTGGGATAAAATATTCCGCACACGAGAAAATAATAACAAAATAATAATATTTTTATTGGAGAACAATTTACGAGATAAAAAGTGATTCAAAAGTCAATTGAGGCATAATAAGGTATTTTGGGTACCAAGGAGACAAGAGGAGACAAGAGGAAATTTTTTGAATAAAATAATATTTTATTAATAAAATAATATTAAAATATTAATATTTTATTCAATGTCGAAATTTTCCCTGAAGGAGTATATGGTCAACCTAAGTGGGAGAGAAGTAGGATGAGAAAAATTTATAAGAAAAAAAATGACGTTAATGGGGCTGCGTGTCTTTATTAAATAAAGATAGCGCGGGTAAATAAATATTTTAAATATTATAGGGACATCGCGCTATAGTACAAACTTTATACTTTGTTTGTACATGTGTAGAAGAAGATAATAGAAGAAAATTGGAGTTAAATGAGTGTTGGGAGGACTAAATTAAAATGGAAAGAAACTAAAAGAGCAAAATTGTAATTTTACATGAAGTTTGGTCAAAGCTTCCAAAGAAAGCTTTGACTCCGATTGTTTTTATGCCAAGACCGACCTTATCCTTTCCCCCACCAGATTTTTCTTCTTCTTCATCCATGCTCCACGCCATTCTTGAAGCTTCCATGCCATTTTCTCTTTATCCACCACGAAATCAAGTTTTCTTCACTTTCCTTTCCATATTTTCTTTTCCTTTCTTCTCCAAACTTCTTGAGCACTAAATTTACAGCCTTTAACCCCAATTTCCAGCACATCTAAGCCCTAGGAGGAGAAGAAAGAAAAAGAGAGAAAGGAAGAAAAAGCTTGGTTTTGATGATTTAAGCAAGGAACGGTAAGAATTCTTGTTTTTGTCTTGAGTAGTCTTTGAAATGAGTTAGTGACTTAGAGAAATGTCTTGTGGCAGCAAAGATTGGCTTGATTGGAGAAAAATTGATAACATGTAAGCCAATAAACCCATGGGTACATGAAGGACTCAAAGTAGAAAAGGAAAACGGTAAGCTTAACACTATATTTTAAAGCCTACGGTTAGTTGAATATTGTGAGGAATTATGGTTGTTGAAAGGATCTATTTGCATAAGCTAGTTGAAAATTGTTAAGATTGTATGGCATGTTGTTTGAAAGAAATGAAAAAGGAATATTGTGGATGGAGGATTGAGAAACAAAGTATTGAAAGTTAGATAGATAACGATGCGTGTAAACTAGGAAATAATCGAGTGAAAGTGAGAATGATTGTTGCTACCATATATGTGGATTATGTGTGGAAATATAAGATGGATTTGGGTGAAAATTATTTAGAAAGGTTGAAGTAGACACATGACATCATAATTAAGTTGCCGGTGGTATAATTTAAGGAATTACGTAAGCAATGGATATAAGTAATTTTAGTAAAAATGTATTAAGATGTGAGTTAATTAAAGATGGTTTCATGATAGGATGAAAAATATAAATTTGAGTAAGGATTAATTGATTGAAGTGCTACCCGTATACGTATAATTAAATATATTGAGTTTGTATTGTTGTTAGGAAGTGCAAAGATAAGGTTAGAGTACTGTGGTGGCATGCCGGGGTAAACATCGAGCGATCGGTCAATGAAAATAATCAGAGACACCTCTGATCAAATAGCAATGTAATATCCCGCTATCGTAAGGTGAGTGAACTTGCATAAAATTTTTTGGGAGTAAGGCACATGTGGTTGATTGAGACATTTCAATTGTTTTTCTATAAAAGTGCATGGGAACAAGCCTTTAGTGAAATGTTTTTATGATGTGGAACATGATTATGATGAGTCTATGTACCTCTATATGATACTGATATGTATATGTATAAAAAAAATAGTAATATATGATATGTATTGTTAAGTAATTTTGTGTAATTAATGTAACCGTGCATGTGCGAAGTGGGCAGTGCACATGCCGGTTGAATGACAATGTTGTTACAATTACAACCGTGCATGTGCGGAGTGGGCAATGCACATGCCGACTATGATATGCGTGTAGGGAGTGCACGTTGGCTGAGTGAGGTGGTGGTATTCGTGTTTATATATATATATATACATGTGTAATAGAAGGTTTATGAATATAGTACATGGTTGTAATGTATGTGGAATCTTGCATGTTGAACATTGAAAGTTGCTAAGTATTTTCAAATTGATGTTTATTGCAGCAAAAAATGTGCTGTCACGTTGCTACCTTGCTTGGGTTCTGATATAATTTTTTTTCACTCCTCTATCTTCACGATTGAGTATGGGTCTTTGCAACACTAAGAATTTACTAATCAATGTTCAAAACAAGGGGTTTAAGAAAGAAATTAAACTAAATTGCATTGTTTTCAAAACAAGTGTATCATGATTTCTAAACCTTCCTTAACGCTGCTTGTTCCCTTCCTATGTTCACTCACTGAGTTTGTACTCATGTTTTCAAAATTCATGTTTTAGGTTTCCTAAGTCAAAGGTGGTTGGATCCTAAGATGAGGTGTTCCTCCCTATCCATTGCTTGGTAGGTTTACCATGACATTAAATGTTAGCAACCGTGTCCAGAGTCACTCCGCTAACGGTCAAGTTCTAATTAAGTATATATGAATACTTGTTGTGAAATGATGAGGTTCATTTGTCAAACTATATATGTGTATTATGGTTAATGATGCCATTTTGAATGCATAGTTGGGGTTTATGAATTGTTTTCAAAGGAATTATATTTGAACGCTACAGATTTTGAATTTTAAAAGAGTATGGATTAATGTATAAGATTCTATAAAAAGGCTTGCTTGGGCTTAATGAGCTGAGCCCATTGGGCCCTTACGTTGGTCATGGCCCAAAAATTGGGCTGTGACACCCTCGACTATGTATTATGTGATTTGAAGTTCTAAGGCTTGCTCGGGTCTCACGAGCTTCGCCTACCAAGCTCATGCATGGTCATGGACCCTCAGGTTTGGGTCATGACACTTGTGCTCCCTTAAAACTTTAAAAGCTTATCTTTCTGCACTTTAATAAAAGCAATAAAAAACAATAACAGAAAGAGTAAATGAGTTGCCAAGATATGCATACCTCAAGTGATTTAGCAAAGGTTTAAGCTCCAATTTAGGAGGTTTTTCAATAGATGGCTTCGCTGGTGAAGATGAAGAAGATGAAAAATCCAAAGTCTCAAATTGTGTCCTCATGGCACAGGATGGAGCGTCCAACAAGTTCAAACATTCAATAAAATCATCATTAGTTCTCTCAAAATTCCCTACTAAGGAAGTTTCAAAAAGGTTATTAAGGTGGTTTTCACTACACACCTCAATAGTGACAACACCAAATACACTTACTGCATAACACTAATCATGATCATTAGGAAACCTTAAAGGTTTGAAAATGTTAAAAGTTACCTCTTAATCTTGCACTCTCAAGGTAAGCTCTTCTTTCTCCACATTAATGAACACTCTAGTAGTGTGTAAAAAAGGTCTCCCCAAGATGATTATAACTTTTCTATCCTCTTCCATATTGAGTACAATGAAATCAGTCGAAAAGATAAACTTGCCAACTTTCACAAGCACATCTTCGACTGTTGGGATTAGCTTAGATTTTCTCTAGCAATTAGCTTTTGTGTCACTAGGTAAGGTTCCTTGTTCATTGTTGTTTATGGTGTTGGTCAACTACCCAACCTGAGTCTCAAGATTTCTTAGTGAGGTTGCCTAATTATGAATAAGGGAGTCGGTCTTAGCCTTATATTCCACAAGTAACTTCTCCATAAATGGTTTTTTTTCTAGCATAGAAGCTCTTGCTTGAGGTTGAAATCCATAAGGAATATTAGGCCTTGAAGGTAATGAAGACCCCAAATTATTACCACCCCAAGAAAAATTCAAATCATTCCTCCACTTAGGATTATAGGCATTGGAATAAAGGTTGCTCCATTGCTTATTCCCCACAAATTGAACCAATTTTATACTACTAGGACACTGCACACTCGCTGTTAGCTTTAAAATTATTATAGTTTTGATTATGACAAAATGATCAAATTTGCTTGAAAATTATTTGAGTAATCCTTGGCAATTTCTTGAAATGATTTAACTCCCATACATTTGTTCATACATGGACATAAGCTTGACTCTTGAAGTTATTGAACAATATCTATAAGCTTGTATGACTTAAGTGTATGAGTGCTTATGATTCTCATTTATTAAAGTTTAATTTGAAGATTAAAGGAAAATCTAGATGCACTCATTAAAGGGGAGTTTTGAATATCATATTTAATGATGAAAAAGAAAAAAAAAAGAAGGAAGACTAAGTTAAATAGAGTTTAATAGGTCTTCATTTTAATTTATGTGTGTGATACTCAGTTTTGGTTTTGTTGCATATTATGTAAAGAAAACTAGATGCATTGACTAAGGGGGAGCAACTTATTATGCACAAAGATTTCAAACATTCATATTAAACATAGACATTGCACTCTTAATCTAGGAGTGTTTTATCATCATTAAAAAATAAGAGATAGAGAATGTTGACTCTATATGTTTTTGATGATAGCAAAATATTCCCATTCATTATTGTCTAACTATATTGTTTAAGTGTGCAGGAGAAAGCTTAAATTCATTAATATATTTGGTGCTTGAAAGCAAGTCAAGATGCTTGTTCAGTTGCAAGATGGGTTAATTGGTTAAACAAGCAAAGAGGAAAGAGCTTTAATGAAGACAGATTAGTCTTAACTGATTAACACAAATCCTTAATCGATTAAAGCAATTCTAGGTGCTACACTAAAGACAGACAGAAAAGTCTTAACTAGTTAACACAAGATTTAATCAGTTAAGCGGGTGCTGGATACAAATAGAAACCTCTTAGTTGGTTAACTAAGGCAGTTAGTTAGCTAAAATCCAAAAGTGAAGATCCAAATGAAGGCAACCAAATTTGTGAAAAACAATTCAAGAAGTCTCGGGTGACTAACATATCTCATGGCTAATTAAGGGGAATGGAAGATCAGCATTACCAAGCTAAGAGAAGAATTAATCAAACAAAGAAATTTTGGTGAAGCTAGTTGCTCTAGAAATAGTAAGCTCTTAATCGGTTAAAGTCTTTCTTAACTGATTAACAAAGTAAAACAGATTGCAAGACAGAGAATACTTAATCGATTAAGAAGCATGGTTAGTCAACTAAGAGCACACTATCAGAAAATTTGAATTTAAGCACAAAGAGATAAAATAACTGCCAAAAATAGCTAGTTTCTGTCTCTAACAGCCAGAATTGATTTTGCAAGTATTTAAAGCCTCTTTAACAGTCAAAAACAAGATAGAGAAGTTATCCAAAGTGATTTTGAGCTTAGAAGACCAAAAACTTTCTCTTTACACTTGTATTTCACTCCCATCCTTTGAAAAAGTGTTTGAGTTTAACTTTGTACATCTTAGATCAGCTAAGTGATCAATTGTACTTCATCTTTTCTCTATTTTCTATTTACTTATAGTGTGAGAGACACTCTAAGGGGTTGATCAAGCTTGGGTTAGCTTGGTTGTTGTGGTAGGTTCTAACTAAGCCTTAGAAAAGTTAGTTTTGGGTTTTGGTTGATCCTGGGAAAAACCATTGTTAAAGGTTATGGTTGAGCCTTTGAAAAGCCATTTTGGGTTTTGGTTGATCCAGTGAAAAACCATTGTTAAAGGTTGTGGCTGAGCTTGTGAAAAGCCATTATAATAGCTTGGTGGAAGCTTGGGAATTTCACTGATTTTAGGGAATTGGTTTGAAAATCCTTGATTGAGAGATCAAGGTAGTGGATGTAGGTCAACGGGACTGAACCACTATAAATCATTGTGTTTTGTCTACCTTCTTTTATTTTCCTTACTCTTAGCACTTAAATCATTCCTCCAACAAGCTTTAAACTTCCATTTTCAAATTCCTTTAATCAGCTTTTTACTTGGAAGGAATTTTAGTGTCATTCTAAAAGTGCTATTCACTGTCCTCTATCACGCTTTTTGGGACCAACAAGTGGTATCAGAGCCTAACCTCATTTTTAAGGCTTAACATCCTTAAGGGAGATCTAAATGGCTCTACAAAAATCTTTTCTTGCTGAGGTTCAATCCACAAATAGACCACCTCTATTTGATGGATCAAACTATCCTTATTGAAATACTAGAATGTCGATTTATGTTAAGGCTTCTAACTATGAGCTATGGGATGTCATTACCGATGGTCCTTTCATTCCTATGATTACAAATTCAGTAAATAGTGTGAAAACTCCCAAACATAGAAGTAAGTGGACAGAAGCAGAAATAAGGAGGGTACAAATCAACTCTAAGGCCATGCATACTCTCATTTGTGCACTTGATTATAGAGAATATAATAAAGTGTTCATGTGCAAAAGTGCCAAGGAAATTTGGCAAAAATTAAAAGAGTTATATGGAGAAACAAAAATGTAAAAGGAAGTGAAAGACATCCCTTGTGAGAATCAATGCTCAACAAGCAACATGGCAAATGCAGACAAGGAATCAAGTGAAGATGAATCCGCAAATCAAATTGAATTATGCCTCATGGCTTTTGAAAAGATAAAGGTAATTTCTTTATCTTGTGAACTTAATTCATATGCTTTTGAGGAATTGCATGATGCTTTTGAGGATTTATCATTTAAATTTGAGAAAATGAATATAAAGCATAAAAAAATTATTTCCATACTCGATGTTGAAAATGAATTTTTGATGAAAGCAAAAATTGACTTGGAAAAAGAAAATGAAAATTTGGAAAAGGATTTTGAAGCTTACCAAAAGAAAATTGATATTTTGAAAAAAGAAAATTTGTAGATTTATTAAATAAGAAACAAAAGGCTTTCATGAATTCCTCATCTTCCAAAATGACCAAATGCAATCATTGCACATTTTTTAGTTTTTATTCATACACTTGTCCAATTAAAAAATGTTTACCTTATAAATTTAGACAAGTGCGGGTTCCAAAAGGAACTTTATGCAATGAGACTAACTTTCAAGGATCCAAAGCAATTTAATAACCGAAAATCAAATGAAAAATGTCTCTTGTAGGTGTGCTAGAGCAATGAGGAACAATTCTTGAAGAATGAATACTCTCTAGCCAGACATAAAGGAAAATGGGTGATCTCTATGCTAAAAGCCTTTTGTTTATTTAAATGAGATTTTATATTGCTTCTTTATTGAATGCTTCATTGATTTAGCTTGGTTTCTAAAATTGTTTGCCTTTCGTAATTGAAAACTTCGGTTGCCTTTTGTTGCTTGAATATTAAGTACATAATTCCTTGAGCTTTTTTGATAAATCTTGGCTATGCAACTCGATTTGATATGATACATGCTATAAGTTGCAAGGAAGTATGAATCTAAAGATTGAGTATGTACTTATATTTTGATCTTGAATATATCATCATTCTTATTTTGAGAAAAATGTTTTATTAAAATTGCTTGATTTTGGAATATTGTTTCTATAAAATTTCCTCATATTTGGTGAAATTGTTTCCATATTATTTCTTTGAGGAAAAATGACTTTTGAGCATAATTTTGAAACTTAAAGGTTCGATAATGTGATGGAAATGTGAGCATACTTGATGACTTACACTCACATTTATTCAAGTAGCCTAAAACAAGGAAAATTGAGTTAAAAAAAATTATTCTTGATTTCCTTGTGCCTAACATAAGTCGACTATTTGAACAATCTTGATTTACATTCTAGAACTTGTTTGAATAGTTCAAAATGGTTGATAATGAGCTTGAAAGTTTTAACTACTTTAATTGGTACTTTTAAAGCAAAATGAGCTTATATGAGAAAAATGTTGCCATCCGTTAAGTTTAGAATGATTTATGAATTGAATGAGTTTGTTTCATAATGAAAACACTTATGACTTGTTCTTAGTGGATGTGCATGCTTGCTTGCAAGCTTGAATGGTCATAAGGGCATTTTTGAAGCATGATTGTGAGATATTTGCAAATGACCATTCACATGCATAAACATGATTCATTATGCTTCTTACACATTTCATAAATCATTTAAAGCATAATTGAACAAAATTGAGTGATATTGAGCTCATGATTTTTCACAAAACATGTCTAATCTTGAATGTTTCAAGTTGAAAAGTTTGCAGAGAAAGAATAAATCTTTATCAACTGATTTTCTTGCAAAATCTTTTTATCCTCCTCGATTGAAAATGATTTATTAATTCTCTATTTTTAATTATATAGCATGGTTGAGCAAACGTGATTTGATATATTTATATAAATTGCACAAATTCAATGTTGCTTGGTATTTCTCTTATGATTTGTGAAGTTGATTGAAAGGGATTTCTTAAGCATGATCTTTAGTGTGATAATTTAACATTGATGGCATTTTTCAAGCAAAAGAACAATTTTATTTGCAATGTTTGACATCCTTGAGATTACAATGATTTCAATGATATATTACTTGAACAAGTATACCTTGTGTTGAAAATGTCATAATATCTTGTTCTTGTTGCAAGTGAATGCTTGAATAACCTCAAGGGCATTTTTGTCCATATGCCGAAAAATTGTTAAAAATGTTAAATTTGATGCTTATTATGCTTAAACATTGTTTAAATGCTTGTTGTATATGTTATAAGTCATAGTCAAGCATCATGATGTCAATTGAATATGTTTGAGCATATTAGAGACACGATTCTTCCAATGAGCATTTCAACTTTTTAGCACTTGTGAACAATGAGCGATGAAAGCCAAAATTTGAGTTCACATGCTTTTCTTGAAGAATCTTTGATCATACGTGTCCAAAATGATGTTCCAAACATGGTTGAAATGAAATTCTAAATTGTTCTCACACAAATCCATGTTTTGAGATCATTATACCTTGGAACATTGCATGTTTTGCACCTTTTTCTGGCTTTTCAATATGCAAGAATCAAGCATAATTGACTTCTTAGCATAGCTAGTCGACTATTATAGAACAAAATGCAAACAATGTTGCTGGAATGATAAAAAGTGAACCCAAGAGATATGTAGTCGACTCTTGAGTGCTCTAAAGCCAAAATGGATAGGTTTTGAGTTCCCAAATGTCTTCTTACTTTACTTCTTGTCCATTGCAATATTTTCTTCCTTGAATTTTCTTTTCAAAAATGATTCTTGACTCTTAAAAACATGTATTATGAATACTTTTATGATCATTTGGTGCAAGTACATGTTCTTGAAATTGCAAAACTTGCTGAAAAATGGGAAATCCTTTTTGATGAGATAAATCTATCCATTCCCAAGCATGACACTTATATTGATTCCATAAATTCTCATGTATTTACAATGACAAAATAGAAATATGAGAAATTGTTCATCAATACTTGAATTTGTTAATCCGATTGGATTTTCATGTGCATATATAGAAAATATCTTCCCATGAAAATTGAAATGTTCAAATGCTAATCTAGGAACAATTCTAGAAATATATTTTACGTTTGTGCTCAAATGATTGTTTCAAAATTAATTTCTTGATTATGCATACTTATTCGATTAGGATGAACTCGTTGAACTTAATGAAAATATTCTTGGTTCATCTACTATATTGGTTAAGACACACGCTGTATGATTTTTCTTTATGCATGACCTTAAAGTTTGAAGTCTAAAACTTGACTTGAGCTATGCATTTGAACATGAATGTAATTGTCAAGTTTCATCATGGCATATATTGTGAGTTGACATAGTTGAAATTTATTTTGAATATGCATTTAAATGTTAACTATGTCTTCATTGAGCCTTAACGTTTACATGATCTAAAGATTTTGTGTGCATCCAACTTTAGCTTATAGGTCACCATAAACAACTTGACATGTCAAAGAAAATATGGCCTCTAGCTTTAGTTAGAAATGAATGCCTAATGTGCTTTGATTAAATATTTCTTTCTTGAATCTTGATAATTTGTATTCATTAATGATTGAATGTTCACTTTGAATATATTCATGAGTTGAGTGCTTTACTTTCAATATTCTATAACAATTGATATCACTCATGAATCATGAATTATTGAGAAATTGCATGTACCTTGAACTTCAATGGTTGCATATTTTTTTAATGGGTATATGTCTCTATTGAACTCATGCTTGCATTTAGATAAACAAAATTGGAGTCATGATTAAGGAAGATAGCCATGTTATTTTTTGTAATCATGTTAGAGCTTACTTGATCACAATATTCTTTGACATGATTGCAATAAATGCAAAATGCTTTGGTCATGCTTCATTAATAATGATATGCCTTTTGTGAAAGTTCTCCTTGAATTGACAATTTCATATATAATTTGGAGAATGACTTTGATGAATGGCCGCTTGAAAATAATTTGGAAGAATACTCATAAAAAATGCTTAATGATGATATTTTTTAATTTCTCCTTGAGTTGCTATTTTCATATATGAATTAGGGAATTTCCTGGAAATGCTTGAGTGATACTTCTTGGCTGATTGATATTGAGAATAAATAATGAATGTTTGATGATGATTGATAATACTTGATGATAATTGAGATGATACTTGAAGACTAATGATACCTCAGAAATTCCTAGGAACTACTTTGCAAATACTTCTTAAAAATATGAGTGTTTGATGCATATGTTGAACATCTATTCAAATGCTCATACTTTTTTAGTTCCATGAATACTTGAGTATTAGGAAAATAAATTGAATATCCATTTGAATGCTCATTTATTCTAGGCTCATGATTTCTCCCTAATGTTTGATCTATTAAGGATCTCTAACAATTTGTGTTAAGTTTATGATTTCTTAAGGGAGAGTCAATCATTGTCATTGATATCATAAGGAATTAAGATCTTCAACAACAAGGTTTGGTGAGAATTCAACATTTGGTGTTCTTCGTTACCGGTAACATCTTTCTAAACACCATAATAGATATTATGCCTTATATTGCTTCTCACTTAAACTTGAATGTTGAAATGCATAATTGGTATCAAGCCTTAAGTTTTCTCAATTAGTATCTAGCTTTAAAATCAGCATCAAGCTTTATAATTTTCTCTTCTCACTTGAGCTTTAAATTGATCATATCTTTCTTAAATGTTTTGAGCCTTGAAGTTGATATGCTTGGAATGTTTAATGATAAAGGAAGTCTTTACTAGTGCTTTACCAATTGATATAATGAGCTTTAAAATGATTCCATCTCCCATAATTGATATTGTGCTTTTACGAAGGGGGAGCTTTTACTTATATTTATCAATTGGTATGTTGAGCTTTAACACTTGGTATTGGAGTTGAAATATGGCTTATGTGCTTATTGAACATCTTTATGCTTATCTTTCTTGAACTTCATAAATGTCATGTCCGCATTTGGCTTATAGATATATATACATGTGGCTTTCTTATTGATGATTCTCTTGATGAATTAATACTTGAGTGTGCTTAATGGGTATATTTCTTAATGACTTAGTTGAGGAAATTAAGTGCATATATATGAAGACTTAGAGACTTTATGGCTACATATTCATGGTCTTAATGCTAATATTCTTGATGGATTTTGCTAACCATTATTTCTTAAGCTTAAGTGTTTAATGCTCACTTTTCTTAACCTTTTTGATAAAACAAAAAAGGGGAGAAGGTTTATGAGCAAATTTAAGTTTATGCATATGTTGAGGGGGTGATTTTAAAATCATTTCAAATGCAAATTATGCTCATAGTTTTGTCATATCAAAAAGGGGGAGATTGTTAGCTTTAAAATTATTATGGTTTTGATTATGACAAATGATCAAATTTGCTTGAACATTATTTGAGTAATCCTTGACAATTTCTTGAAATGATTTAACTCCCATAAAAAACTTGTCAGTTAAAATCCTACTATGCAAGTATACGTATCGAATAGACAGTATATTAGCAAGCAGGGTATCGATCCCAAAGGGAATTGATCTAAAACTTTACTAAGTACTAAAATTAAAACAATTCAATCTTATCCAAACAATCAAAATTTATTAATTAACTAAAACTAATTAACTAAAATTAAAACCAACAATAAAATCAAAATAATAACTTGAAAAAAATATCAAATCAACAAACCTAAGATTACAATATCCCTCACACTTCATCTAAATCTTACCTCTCTTCCTTAACCTATTTCAATGGGTTGAATTGCTAACCTAGAGTCCTCAATTATTTATAAGGGTCTCCCGAATCATTTTATAAAAATATCTATTTTAACTAAAACACTATATCCCTATGTGAATTGAAATTAAAACAGACTCATTAAGTTCAGGCTCTAATCTGGCTACATATGGCCTATAGGTATATCCCTATCCTATACGCAAATCAATTAATATGATCATATGCTATCCTAATTTTAGTCTACACTAAACGCCCTTTCCCAAATTTGTTCAGGTTTCTAGATCAATTTAATTGGTGGTCAGGCAATTAAAAGCATTAAGAACAAATTGGAATAAACAATTCAAATCCCATTGAAAATAAGTAAGATAGAGATTAAAAACTTAGACTACATGTGAGTTCAATTGCAATCCTAGAAAAAGAAATTTAGCTACTCATAATCGCAAAATAAAATAACATTATATAAAATTCAACCATTGAAAGTATCAAAAACAATAAAAGCTAAGGAATAAAACAAAACAATATTTACCGTCTTGATCTCCAAGTTTCAGCCTCAACTTTTAGTTTCTTGAATCTCCCAAAGGTTGTCTACCTAATGTTGTCAAACATATCCTATTTATACTAATAGACTAAACCTAAAGTTCCTTAAGCTGACCTAGGGTTTAATTGGGCTTAAGAGTGTAATAAAAGGCCCAAAAATCAATTATCAGTCTTTACAAATTTTCATTTCCGGCACAGTACATCTAGCCATTTTCCAATGCTATGTTCTCTATCTTCGATGCAGAACTGGGCAAAGTGTTCTTCATAAAAGTTGTAGCTCTGTCTCTTAGCTTTCCAATGATTTAAGAATCACATCATTTGAAGTTCTGTAACTCGAGATACGGCCAAAATACTAAAATATACGCAAGCAGATTCTGGATCTTTCAACACTTTACTTTCCAAAATTAAGCCCAATCACTTTTAATCCTACAAAAAAAAATATAAAAACTAATAAATGATAACCAAATTAAAAAGAATAATATAAAATTAAAATAACTAACTTAAAAGTAGCCTAATTATAAAAACAACTAAAAATAAGTAAATTATAATTGAAAATTGAAGACTTAGCTAATATTTAATAACAAAATTGGAATAAAATAATTCTATAAAATAGAACTATCACTCCCATACATTTGTTTTTATATAGACACAAGCTTGACTCTTGAAGTTATTGAACAATATCTATAAGCTTGTATGAATTAGGTGTTTGAGTGCTTATGATTCTCATTTATTAAAGTCTAATTTGAAGATTAAAGGAAAGTCTAGATGCACTCATTAAGGGGGAGTTTTGAATATCTTATTTAATGATGAAAAAGAAAAAAGAAAGAAGGAAGACTAAGATAAATAGAGTTTAATAGGTCTTCATTTTAATTTATGTGTGTGATGAAATATTTTGGTTTTGTTGAATATTATGTAAAGAAAACTAGATGCATTAACTAAGGGGGAGCAACTTATTACGCACAAAGATTTGAAGCATTCCTATTGAACATAGACATCGCATTCTTAATCTAGGAGTGTTTTGTCATCATCAAAAATAAGAGATAGAGAATGTTGACTCTATATGTTTTTTATGATAACAAAATATTCTCATTCATTGGTATCTAACTATATTGTTTAAGTGTGCAAGAGAAAGCTTAAATTCATTAAAATATTTGGTGTTTGAAAGCAAGTCAAGATGCTTGTTTAGTTGCAAGATGGGTTAATTGGTTAAACAAGTAAAGAGGAAAGAGCTTTAATAAAGATAGATTAGTCTTAACTGATTAACACAAATCCTTAATCAATTAAAGCAATTCTGGGTGCTACACTAAAGACAGACAGAAAGGTCTTAACTAGTTAATACAGGATTCAATCAATTAAGCAGGTGCTGGATACAAACAGAAGCCTCTTAGTTGGTTAATCAAGGGAGTTAGTTAGCTAAAATCCAAAAGTGAAGATCCAAAATGAAGGCAGCCAAATTTGTGAAAAACAATTCAAGAAGTCTTAGATGACTAACATATCTCATGGCTAATTAAGGGAAATGGAATATCAGTGTTACCAAGCTAAGAAAAGAATTAATCAAACAAAAAAAAGTCGGTGAAGCTGGTTACTCTAGAAATAGTAAGCTCTTAATCGATCAAAGTCTTTTTTAACCAATTAATAGAATAAAGCAGATTACAAGACAGAGAATACTTACTTGACTAAAAAGCATGGTTAGTCAACTAAGAGCACACTGTTAGAAAATTTGAATTTAAGCACAAAAGGACAAAATAATTGTGAAACCTAGACTTTCATAGATGCGTAACTTGAGGTGGAACTTATGTTTAAAGGTTTAATTTGAGCTAATGATGCTAGTTTTACATTACTTATAATTATTTTATATCGTTATAGGAGTAGGATTCAAAAATAATTTCAGTTGGTGAAGAAAGGTGTATAATGGGTTGTGGCTTTATTTGCATATGTTTTGGTTTTTTAAGAATATCTTCCACTAAAGAAATCCAAATGACATGATTTTTATACCATTAGAAAGATAAGAGGCAGGGCTACAACTTTTATGTTTACCACTTTGGCCAGTTTTGATGGGAAGGTGGTCAAAATCTTTTCTAAAGTGGAAGTACTGCACTAAGAGAACAAATTCAAACAGAACATTTGAGCACCGCGACGCTGGAAATTGAGAGCTGCAGCCCTCATCGTAATTTCCACAAATAACAAGTTTAGGGGATTTTTGAAGCTAGGACTTTTGGCGGCTACTTAAGGGAACCTTTTCAGATGATTTTGGACCTTTTCCAGTGTCAAAAGAGTAAAAGATTGCACAAGAAAATGAGGAAGACAAGTGGCCTTGTTAAGGGCATTATTGTAATTGCATGAAGATTTAGATAAGCTTTAACTATAAAAATCTCATTCTTCCAGCAACTTCTTCTTCTCTTTCCTCCCATCTCACGTTTCTCTCCTCTTCCATGAAAGCTTCTCTCAAACTTGCATCACTCTCCCAAACTAACCTCAATTTTTGTGCTCTACACACCCTGTTGTAGGGCTTTTCATACTCTTGTTGTAGGGCTTTTCATACTCTTTTACTCCCTCACCTTAAACAACCCTTAAAATTCTTTCTTTAATACTTTCTCTCACCAGCTGAACTTTGTAGAGAGATAAAGAGAGGTTTCATGATAGCTTGAGGACTATTGGGAAGAAATTTGATTACAATCCACCAAGGTGAGTGATAAATTAGGACTGGTTTTAAGTTATTGATAAAGGCTAATAATTAGAGTTATGAATTGTGTATTGCTAAAGTTGTTTAGATATTTCTAGTGTTACTAAAGTAGAGAACTGAATAGCCAATCAAATGGTAATGGAAGATAGATAGGAAGGGCTAGTGAAGCTTGATTTGGGAAAATGGCGTTTGGAGTGATATTAATGTAAATTGGATTGGCTGTGATGTTTTTATGCGTGATAGGTTCCAACGAGGCCCTCAACCCCATTTGAACCATTAGTCAAAGTTAGAGCCCACCGAAACATCAATAAAGACTGGTGAGTGAACTTGCATTTCAAAATGTTTGGGGGAAATGTTTGCGTGTTTCAATGAATCATTTGGGAATTTTATCGATTTTTACTTTAAAATTGCTTGGGAACAAGCCCTTGATAAAATGTTTAATGTTGTGAAATGTGAAATGTGTAAAAAGATGAATCCATATGTTTTTGTATGATGCTGATATATATAAGTATACTATGTCATAAATGGTACCATTGTGTGACAAATGCAACCGGTGCATGTGCGAGGTAAGTGTACACTTGCCGGTGATGACGGTGGTAAGGGAGATGGATGGTGATACGGTCCGGCTATGTGTACGATGTGGTGGGATGCACATGAGCTGGGTGAGATGGAATGATTGCTTGAAATTTCCTCTCTTTCAAATTTCATGCTAAATATAGTTCCTTCATCATTAAATGATTTAATAATCAGGGGTTTAATGGAGGGATTTTAATAAGAACTTGAACTAAGTTGCATTATTTTCAAATAAGTGCATCATGATTATCAACTTTCCTTATTGTTGCTTGTTCCCTTCTTATGTTCACTCACTGAGTTTGTACTCACTGTTTTCAACTTCATGTTTTCAAATTAGGAGGCAGTTGGAACCTAGGCCAAGGTGTCCACGTAGTTTCGTCTCTTTAGTTGGTATATTGGCATTTAGTAGCCGTCCCCTCACCTTAGTCATTCCGCTAAAAGCCCAGAGTCATTTTGTTTGTAAATATGTACATGTGATGCAAAGAACTAAAATGAAAGCCTTAGAGCATATATGTATATTCTGATTGGTAAGCCACCATGAGTGGCAATGGTTAACATTTTTTGGGTTAATGTGAAATGCAGTTTTGATTGCTATAGCATATTAATTAAGTTTTTATAGATTAGAAGTATGAAAGGTGACTTTAAGAATAGTTGATGGAATGATGAGCAAGATTATATAAGTAGGCTTGCTTGGGCTTGGTGGGCTATGCCCATTAGGTCCATGCGCCGGTCATGGCTCTGAAATCGGGTCGTGACAATAACGGCCAGAAACGGCTAGTTTTTGTCTCCAACGACCATAATTGATATTGCAAGTATTTAAAGCCTCTCCAACAGTCAAAAACAAGATAGAGAAGTTATCCAAAGTGAATTTGAGCTTAGAAGACCAAAAACTTTCTCTTTACACTTATATTTCACTTCGATCCTTTGAAAGAGTGTTTGAGCTTAACTTTGTACATCTTAGATCAGCTAAGTGATCAATTGTACTTTATCTTTGCTCTATTTTCTATTTACTTAGAGTGTGAGAGACACTCTAAGGGGTTGATCAAGCTTGGGTTAGCTTGGTTGTTGTGGTAGGTTCTAACTAAGCCTTAGAAAAGTTAGTTTTGGGTTTTGGTTGATCCTTGGAAAAACCATTGTTAAAGGCTCTGGTTAAGCCTTTGAAAAGCCATTTTGGGTTTTGGTTGATCTAGTGAAAAACCATTGTTAAAGGTTGTGGCTGAGATTGTGAAAAGCCATTGTAAAAGCTTGGTGGAAGCTTGGGAATTCCACTGATTTTAGGGAATTGGTTTGAAAATCCTTGTTTATCAAGGTAATGGATGTAGGTCAAGGGGACTGAATCACTATAAATCATTGTGTTTTGTCTACCTTCTTTTTCTTTCTTTTTATTCTTAGCCCTTAAATCATTCCTCCAACAAGCTTTAAACTTCCATTTTCAAATTCCTTTAATTAACTTTTTACTTGGAAGGAATTTTAGTGTCATTTCGAAAGTGCTATTCAACCCCCTTCTAGCACGTTCTTTGGGACCAACACTCGTATGCCCATTTCCACAATAATCACAAGAAACAAATGGACTCTAAACTGAATGAACACCAAAAGAATCAAATTCTTAGTAAAGGTAGCTATTTGTGCTATTAATGCAGTAATAGCGTCTACCTCGTGAACTCCATCTATCCTTTTATGCTTTGATCTCTCAGATGGCTACTAATAGTTGTTCGTTGCCATTTCTTCCAATAAGTCATATGTTTCATCAATGGATTTTCCCATAAAAGCTTCACCAGCAACATGTTAATCCCCGTAGTTTCCATTTACTTGGGTAAAATAGACAATTAACTTGGTAAGCTTAAGAAATACAAAGACTAGCCAAAGAACTTTAATTTCATCCTTGAGAATTCACAACAAAGGATTATGGAGGTTGTGGAATAGAATTAGAATGGAAGTAGGCCGTAAAAGGAATAATTTTTGCAAATCTAGACCTAAGAAGTCAACCCCAATGCATAGAGAGTCGACCTTGTGAAGTAAAAATAGGGGAAGTGCACAAATTCTAGTCCAAAATCGACTATAGACCTTTTATAGTTGACCTTAGACTAACCAGTCAACCTAAAACAAGCTTAAAAGCTGTAAAACCTGAAACTCATCCATTTTTCTCACATCTCTTTGTTCTTCCACCCATTTTCTCTTAAATTTCACATCCTTCAAGACTTTCAAACTCCATCATCAAATCTTGGATTCTAAGTGTTAAAGGTAAGGATTTTCACTCCCAAAACTTGGTTTTGATGATTTTTGTTTTCTCTCTTTAAAAGCTAGAAATGTTTTTAGGTTTTCAAGATTTGGCTAAATTCCTCCACTAAAAGCACACCAAGAAGCAAAAATAGGTAAAATAAGTTGTTTAATTATTTGGTATGAGGTTTGGATGGAAGATTTATGGAAATGATTAGGAATAAGTAAAGATTAGAGTTAAAAATCAGTATTCAAAGTATTCCAAAATTATTATGGGTTTTTAAGAATATTGATAATTAAACCTTATTTTTAGTGCTATTGGAGTAAATTGAGTTTATTGAAGGAGTCGAGCATTTGAAGAAAGGTGCCGAAAGGAAAAGGCATGCTTCAAGAGGTGGGTAGATATGGTATTTTTATGTATTTTAATTTAATTAAGCATGTCTATGCTACAACCTCGCATTAAAACGTATTTTGATTAACCTTCTGACATGAACAATGGTTTCAAGTTTGTTCTATGAAATCTAGGTGTACCACGTAAATATGTAACTATGTATTTAGTTTTAAGTGTGGGGAGCAAGCCTTTCAATTGTTAGATGCCTCAAAAAATGATATTTGTCTATGGAAAATTGCTTGATTAATGATTTAAAAATTTTGAATAAAAAATGATTAGTTTTGCATAAACCCTAGCATCGAATCAGTTTGTCTTTGGGATTGATGATTTTCATTTAGTCTTCACTTCGAACTTCTATTGTGTAGATGATTGGATTCATCCTGTGTTTGGAAATGGACTTTGAACACTTTGACTTCATTTGGTTTTTAACCCTTTGATTTTGGATGGTGAATGGATTCACTTTTTCGTTTAGAAATGAATATTTGGATATCTGGAAACATAACACAAAATGTTTTAATGGAACCTACTTTAGTTATGAACTTGTAACTAATAACAGTAGCCACTAGCCATTGTGCACAATGCTTAATTTTGATTGGGTAGCTAACAGAGTCTTATCTGGTTTGATTTGGTTTTGTTTGGTAGTTGATACGATCCTACCTCCTTTAATATACGATTAATGACTATTATGTATCCAACCACTTTGGTGCTATGACACGCTTTGATTTGATTGTCCATGCTATCTAGCGCTCCACAATCTATTTGTAACTATATTTTACTCTATGGCATTAGGATTCGATATTTGTTTCGACTTTGGACTTTGGAATTGATATTGTTGATTTTGGTTTTGGTAGTTGTTTAGACTTTGGTCCTTAAATTTGGCAATTGTTTCGACCATGGTGCTTGAGTTGCTATTTTTTTTATTCTAGCATTTGGATTTGGTATTTGTCTTGACCTTGATCTTTGGATTGGGTAATTGCCCGACTTTGATGTTAAGACTTGATTTACTCAATGTAATACATATTATGTTATTTTTGAAATTCATTCATTTTCTTCAAGGATTTTCTAGAGATAACAACATTATTTCATTTTCTTTGAAACTAATCCTTTGTTTTCCTCAATATCTTTTACAAAAGATTTAAAGTCTGATACTTATAAATTGTTTTCTTGGAAATACTTAAATGTTTCACAAACCACTATTCTTATTTCGAAGGCTTAAGAATGGCTTTTCAACAAAACCTTATAAAATCCTTTTAAAAAAGTTTGTATCCGTCGAGACAATGGTATTGAAGTTTTTGATACATGATTATACTTGGCACATAACTCGCACCTTGGGATATTTGATTTTGCCTAGGGATTGAATTCCTAAACTCTTTGAACATTTAGTATGGTTGAAAGTTAAACTTTGCTATTGCTTGAAATGCATTACTTGCATTTATTTTAAAAGTATCTAGGACAAACACTCTTCTGTTTAGCTTGTTCCCCTTATCCATATTTGCTCACGAAGTTATTTATAACTCACACATGTAAAATGCATTTGTTTTGCAAATCAGTAGTTGCTTGAGCTTGTTGTCCTTTGGAAGTAGCTATTTCTATAGTTAGCAATGTTAGGTATTCGATAAGGCATCCAGTAGGCATCAACCTTTTCTTTTCTAAGTCGCACTCCGCTGGTCTTATTTGGTTTGGTCATTTATGTTTGACTATCATTGATATTATTTTGCTATGTCTTGTATTAAATGGCATGTATTTTCAAATTGCCACAAGACGGCCTTACTTTGTAATTGCCACAAGATGACTTATATATGTTACTTTAACATATGTTGCTTCCACATTATAAGCTCATGAGTGGGCAAACTAATATGACATATTCCTATATGATATAATATGTTCATGCATGTTTGATATATGGTTCCATGGTGATGAGTCCCATGAGGTAATTCTGCTTATTTGATTTAGTTGTTCATTTTAGGTTTACATGGGTTAAGAGGATCACTCCCATCGATGCTGTTGTGCCGATCATGGTCCCCGAACTTGGGTCTTGACATAGTGGCATCAATAGTAATTCAAACTTGACCACTCAACCCATTGTAAAATGTTTAAACTTGGAGCCACTTCGGAAGACCATGATGAAGGCAACTTCTTAGTAAGTCCTTATATCTCTCCCAAGCCTCGTACAATGACTCAGAATCAAACTATGTGAATGATGTAATATCATTTCTCATTTTCGTTATCTTGGCTAAGGGGAAGAATTTGGCTAAGAATTTCTGAGCAAGGTCATCCCAGTTGTAATGGAGCCTATAGGAAGTGAGTTTAACCATATCTTCGCCTTGTCCCATAATGCGAAAAAGGAAAAGTCTTAGTCTGATGGCATCATCAGTCATCCATTATGCTTGAAAGAATCACATATCTCTAAGAAATTAGAAATTTGGGCGTTTAGATCGTTATTCAATAAACCCCTAAATTAGACTAAAGTTTGAATCATTTAGATGATGGCCAACTTTATCTCAAAATTGTTGGCTTGAATAGCCAACCTTCTAATGGTTAATTGAAGCTCTTGTACTAACGGAACAACATAATCTCTTAACGATCAATTTTCTTCCATTACTCGTTCTTGGACTTGTTACGTTCTTTGTTGTTCAGCCACTGTATCAATATGAGTAGAATTTTCCAGATTTTCCCTACGACGTGTTCTAAATGTCGTCTTAATCTCTGGATCATAACAAATAACTTTATATAATAAAGTTATCACGTTACCTTAATTATTAAATATGAACACAACTACAATAAGGACACAAGCTTGGAAAACATTCTTTAGTATCTATCACAGCCTAAAATCAGGGCCATGACCGGCGTATGGGCCCAATGGGCATAGCCCACTAAGCCCAAGCAAGCCTCTTTATATAATTAAGTTCATCATTTCATCAATCATGCATCACTATTTCTAAACCACAATTCTCAACTATACGCATTTTGGTAATATAACATAGTTACCAAATATTTATATTTGTATTAGCCAAAGTATTGTCATTCATTGCCATCTCATAATGAAGTATTGTCATTCATTGCCATCTCATAATGGCATCATCAATCAAACTATACATATATCGTTTGCAAAATAATCTTAGCACTTAACATCTAATGTACATGTGCACATGCAAAAGACTCTTGACGACAAGCGAAGTGACCTTGGGTGAGGGTACGACTACTGAATGCCAAAATACCTACCAAAGGGTGAATGCACGTGAATGCCTCGATCTAGGTTCTAACTACCTCTGAGTCTGAAAACATGAAGTTTAAAAGAGTGAGTATAAACCCAGTGAGTGAACACAAGAAAGGAACAAGCATTAATATGGGAAGTTTTAGAAAACATGATGCACTTATGTTGAAAACACTGTAATTTAGCTCAATTTCTGGTTAAAAACCCTTAATTCAACTCTGGATCACTTAGTGCCTTAGTATTAAAAAATCCATGATCAATAAAAAAGTTAAAGAGCGAAAGTATAATAAAGTTCAAGCAAGGCAAGCATAACAGAACAAATCTCGCTGCAGCGGAAAGGCATTCTCGCTACAGCGAACTTTAGGGTAAAATTTTGAACCAACAACCTGAGAGTTTCTCGATGCAACGATAATGCATTTTCGCTACAGCGAAAATCCGAGTAGCATTTTTACCCAACCACCCGAGAGTTTCTCGCTATAGTGAGAATGCATTTTCGCTGCAATGAAAACCCGAGCCATGAAATTCCCCAGCACTTGAGAGTTTCTCGCTGCAGCGAGAATGAATTTTGCTGCAACGAGAAACAAGGCAATTAAGTTAAAAGAATTTTTGTCACAATAAAAATCCAGTTTTGCTACAATGCAATTCAATTTGGAAGCATTTAACAATTTCAACATTCAATATTCAATGCAAATACATATTAATTCCAAACCTCTCTATATAGCAAATATATATATATATATATATATATATATACACATATATAAACACATATTCCACCACCGCCTCAACCAGTTCATGTGCACTCCCAAACGCCACATAACCGAAGTCATCGTGTGCACCCCCACATCGTGCACAGCTAATGCCATCGTGTACTCCCCCACATCGCGCACAGCTAATGCCATTGTGTGCTCCCCGACATCGCCCACAAGTAATATCATCATTCACACTCTCGAACCCCATCATCACCGGCATGTGCACTTCCACACCGCACATGCGCAGTTATAATTATCACACAATAGTAACTATCCATACACAACATACATATATATATCCACATAATAGAGGAGCACAAGGATTCATCATATTACACATTCACAACATACAACGTTTCATCAAGGGCTTGTTCCCATGCAATTTTAAAGAAAAACCAATAAAATATTTCAAGTGGTTCAATCAAGCACATAATCATTTATTCCAAAACATTTTTTATGCAAGTTCACTCACATGTCTTTGTTAATGCTTGTGGATCGACTAATGCTCCGTGTAGAGGTGTGAGGCCTTGTTGGAACCTATCACACACAATAACATTACAATCAACTCAATTCACATAACTATAAATTCTAAAGGCTATCTCCTAAATCATGTTCTACTAGTTATTCCTAACTAGCTTTCAATTACCATTAAGTGGCTATTTATTTTCACCATTCTAGTCACACTAAAGATGAATAAACAACCTCAACTACAAAACACTCACAAATCTAGCCACTAGCCATTCTCAGCAACTCAAAAATCAACTCAATTTCATTACTCACCTTGGTAGATTTGTAATTGAATTCCTTTTCAAAATTTCTCAAGCTATTATAGAAAGTCTCTATTTCTCTCTCTAAAACACCTAGCTAGTGAAAGAAAGTGTTAAGGTAAGACTTTTGAGGGTTTTAAGGTGGAAAAGTAAAAGAGCACAAAGGACTTTGTGAAAAGGTGCATAAAAGCATGAAAATTGGGGTTTAACTTGAGAAAGTCATGGAGGTTTTTAAAGAGGCTTCCATGGAAGATAAAGAACGTGAAATGGAGAAAAGAGATGGGAAGAAGAAGAATAAGCTGCTGGAAGTTTGAAGAAGCTATTGGAAATTTTTTATATTTATCTTATAGTTAACTAAAGTTCCTTTTATATACAAAAATGCCATTCAATAGTTGACTTGACTTTGCCTTCTTCTTCCACTTGGCTCAAACTTTTTACTCTTTTGACACTAAGAAAAGGTCCATAATAGATTAGAGGTACTCGGGTTCATGAAAACTTAAAATTTTAGACCCAAAACCCAAAATAACCATTTTACCCTTACCGTGAAAATTATTATTATTTTTATTTTCTTCACTTATTTCATTATTGTATGCATCACTCATTTATTCCTTAGGCTTACTTAGGCCTTAATAATATCAGAAAACCCACTTCTAGGAGCTCACCAAGGAAAATGATAAAATTACTCCTAGTCCGTGTTATCGCATCTACTTCTAGTTACATATCTATAGAGGTCAAGGTTTCACAGTATCTTTATGGTAAAGATGGATGAAGGAAGAACTAAAGATGCTTCCTTGACAAACTTAAAGAAGAAAAAACTTATAGAAGTTTCTACTTTAACCAAGTTTATGATTGAGCTATGAGTTGCTATTATTGTACCAACATCATAAGTATTTAATACTACATGTGGAATGTCATGACCCGGCACTCCCTTCGAGCCCGTGACAACCGCTGCGAAGTCTCGATAGACATTCATTACCCAAAATGTCAACCGAAACCTTGCAAGGCTCTTGCATCAGTTTTCCACTTCCCCTGTGAGCAATAGTTACTAAATATCGAGTTTTAAGAGAATATAAACTATTTTAGATAAAAAAAACAATCAAAATAAAATTTACGCCACATAGGGGTATTTTGGTCATTTTTACCCAAAAATTTCCAAACATGATAAAAATACAACATATGGTAGAAAGATATCCATTTCCAATCAAAAGTAAATTTTTGTAATCTAAATCATCCATTTGGAGTGAAAAGTTGGCTAATTAGACTAAATAAAAATATTCGATAATATATTCTATTTTCTTATAAAACAATATTTATAGAACTATGCATAAATAATTTTTATAGCGTAAGAACAAAATAAATTCAAACACATAGTGATACAGTAAACCAAGTATTCAAAATTATCCTACAGTGGCATATGGACCCCGAGATAACCAAAAGTGTGCAAGAATGTAGACCTATGATTTCCAAGGAAGCAAGTCCCAAAGAGATTCTTGATGAAATCAACTGCCTACAGACTATCTTGAACCTGAAATGGTTAAAAAGAAAGGGTGAGTTTCATAAACTCAGTGAGTAAACAAAGTCCGTCATTCACGTCTAAAGCCGAGTAAATGGAGACAGTTAACTTTTCATCATAGCATAATCCACAACATTTTGTACTTGTTTCAAATCATATAAAACAACACATTTGATTATAATACACATCACGACTTATGATTTTCTTAAAAACTTGGCTCGTGCCAAAAATCATACTCGGTGATACCTTGGCCGAGGCATTCAACCGAGTCCGCCAAGGTTATTAAGTTAACAACTACTCATAAAAACATAGTTTAGCCATCCCTTGGCATTGGCAGAGTTCATCCTCAAGTGGTGGTTCGGCGTGAAGTGAACTCTATCGTACCTTAGGAGATATCCTTTGCGCCTCTCATACTAAGATAAATATAACTGGGTTTACCGTGCCCCTCTAATAGGCTGGTCCATGAAAACCCACCTACTACAGTGGCTAATTAAATAACCTACCAATCAATAAAATTTTGACAGCATAATGTGGCTAACATAATACTACCCAGCCTGTCAAAGGAAAACAAACAATTTATATATTTCACAACCCAAAAACCCAGCCACATATGTCATCACGTATCAGTTCACAAATCATCAATTCCAAACATAGGTACGTAAACTTAAATATATAGGCAACATCAAAGGTTGGTCTCCACATACTCACATTTTCAAAAAACATTATTGAATTGTAAAATAAGTCATAAACCTTATTCCTTAAATCGATTATTAGTCATAAAACATAAAATTCATTTAGGTTCAATATTCTTAAAATCATAAAAACGATTGTAAAAATACTCTAGATAGATAAGATGAATAGTGGTTACTCACTTTGACGGGAATTTACAACACTCATAGTCTTGATCCTCGGGTGCAATACCTTTGCCCTTATTCGAGGGCTCACCACCTATACATAATGTGCAACAAGAAATTTAATATACTTATGCTAAATTGTCACAAAACTATTCTATGTTCTATATGAATGCATGCAATGAAATGGGAGGTGTTCGGCCTATCGCACACTATACACTATTTAATAGGTTTAAACGTCCAATTCGGTTCCAATTAATTTATTGCACTTTCAGTACTCTCTAAAATTCCACACACTTCAATAAAAATCTATTCTAAGTGCAATTACTAAAATATCCCTCATTATTGTGCAAATTGCTAACTAACGGAAGTAAAATTTTTCGGTACCCGTTTTCGATTTTCGGTATTCCTAAGCACCAAATACAATCTAAAGGGCATGAAAAACTACCAAATTCATCATCAAACCTCACCCATAAAATTCGGCCAAGATAGGTTCTATAATGGGCATGTGGATGTCTTGTTTAATTTTCATACTAAATGTTACTAAACACCTAAAAACACTAAGTTACCTTGAAATTCAACTAAATTCATTAACAACTTTCTCTCTCTAAATTTGGCCAGCATATTACCCCTCATGAAAACTTGAATTTAATTCATGGAAAATGGAAAAGAATACATGGGCAAGATGAATTTCAAGCTTAAGATTAAAAATCTTACCTTTAATCACCAATTTCTTGAAAATTCAACAAATTTTCCTTAGTTTTTCCTCCCTAGGGTTTTTCTTTTCTTTTCTTCTCTTTTCTGCAGGTGCTGGTCGGCCTTCAAATTATGAGTGGAAGAGTATGGGCTGGTTTTTAAATGGCAATATAAAAATATTTAATTTTTAACACATGTCACCTTTTTATTGGTCCACTTGTTTTAACTTAATTTTTAAGCCTTTTCTCACCACCATAAATGCTCTAATACTTATCCATAGCATAAAATAATAATAGGTAAAATTCTGGAGCTTGAAAAATGTCATGGTGGTGTAAAATCGTAAAATTCCAATTTTGCCCTTGTGGACCCGAAAAATGACATTTTTGCCCTTATGCTCGAAATTGAAATTTTTCACTTCTCAATCTCAAATTATACTCCAATTGGTCAAACTTGATCAAAATTTTCATCCAACTTTCCAAATTTTCCCTCGAGTGGCAAAATTACCATTTTGCCCCTATGGTATGAAAATTCCTAATTGACTCCAATTTAATTCTCGAACTCCAAATCACCATATTAAGTCATTCTGGGGTTTTAAAATTCTCAATTTCATCTTAAAATTCCTATTTGAACTAGTTTGAGGTTTTAAAATAACTTAGTTGCATAACTAGTTACGATACCTATTATTTAACTATTTCTAAGGCATTCTAACATGCAGATGTGTCATCAAGTATATGGATGTTATGATGAGTATATAATGGAGTAGGGCTTGACATGGAATGCATTTAAGTAATGACTAAAGCACTAAACAATAATAGTAAATCAATGCTCAATATAAATGTCAAGAAAAACTTATATTAGATAATCACATATGATCTCAATTATGGCATTGGAGTCTTGGTCATTAAAGTAAGAATTAAAGTATGAAGATAATTAGATCCTTTTGATTTGGAATCACAAAGGAGCTAGTAACTTTTATTTGCATGACCAATCACTTCTTGTGTAAAAGTGAATTACTTGGTATGTTTTAAAGGTCTTACACATATAGATGTATTTGAACCGTTAAACATAAAATGCTATAGAAAATGTTCCAATTGCATTAAGTTTAAACAAGACCAAATCAAAATTTGGTCTTGTATACTTAAAGAAATATAATTTGGATAGTTTGAAATGTTCATGGAATTGAAATATAAGATCATATGAACTACATAGTATAAAGTACTCTTATTAAGATGTGATCTTAGTGAAGACTGCTCTTACTCGTAGTTTATTGATATATCAAGGATGAATATAGATTCATAATAGATAAAATGTTCTTATCAATTGAACATAAAGATGTTTGCTCAAAGAAGAAAGCCAATTCATATAGAGATATGGTTCAGTCCACACTTCTCCAATACTTAAGGCCTATAATGACATTCCAAACTATCAAGGTTCCTAACATACATTGAGATGTATGTATATAACTTCATGGAATAATCAAAATAGTTTTGAATATTACTTTCACAGAGGATCTAGGATTTAGTGGGAGCATGATGACACTTAGAAAAGAGTTTCTCTAGTATCACTTTGTTACATTGGAATCTAACACTTAAGATTTTTCATAAAGATGCATAATCAATATACTTCAATGTATAAGAACTCCATGGATTTGGTAGGACACATTGAAGATGTGTTGATCATATTAGATGAATCCAGTGAATATGACTTTGTCATCGGAGTTATATACTTCATTCTGTCAAAAGGAATCCAAACGAGTTGGATTTAAAAGAATGTACAAGTGTATTTGTCTCATACACATAAGAAGATTAGTGGGAGTGAATCTAATTCTTTGGTAATACAATTGCATGGAATGTAATGTACATATAAAAAAACTGCCAAAATCTAAAAGGATTAAGTGGCACAATGCAAAGTGACACATGCATATGATGCATATAGCATAGTCCAATTAGAATGGTTCTAAGGTATAAAAAGGACTACACATGTATATAATGTCATATACATCCTATAGCAAAAAGGTTTTAGTAAGAGGATATTTAGATCATTAGTTCTTAAAACTAATAAAAGGTTATAAACATTGTTAATGTAACAATGGACCCAACATACAAGAAACCGAGTCTTATTGGATCTAAATATAGTTATATGACAAGATGATCAAGATCATCTATGACGGATAAAGACAATTGACCACACTACATACCATAAGCAAGTCTCTATAGAGACACAATTGCTAGATGTATTGGATCTACATATGATGAGCTAGTGATTGGCTTTGTTTTAGTGGAAGATGTCAAGAATGAGCCCTTTAGCCAATCAAATTGGTCAAGGCTTAAATCTCAATCATGCAATCATATCATTCATAATGAATGATTAAAGGTTTTCCTTCATTAATAAGATTATGCTTCTTAAGTCTAGTGGATGAAGTCCATGAGAATAACATGCCTTGCAAGGAAATTATAAAGTGTTACAATTATGAGAACCCTATGCATTAAAGCATAAGATCTAAATTGTTCTTAGTAGATGTATCATTGAGATTGGATGATGCTTAGAGATTGATACATTCTATGATTCTTACTTGAGAAGTAAGCAACTGATCTCGTAGCTTAAAGTATAATGATACTTGGAACTAGAATGTAGGTGCTTGTTCTTAAAATAAGTTTACTAAACGTGACCAGTCGTAAGGATTCCATTTGGTATTTCACTCTAGTGTCTATAGAATATATCCTCAAGTGACAATCATGAAAGTGATCCCTCGACTTGTGACACCAAGTTGTCTTGTATGAGGATTACTATACTTTTTTACCATTTTATGGGATGCTAACCACGGATGCCCAAAGTGATGGTCATTGGATATAGCATGAGACATATGAAGGTAAATGAATGGTCTAGAAGGATTCATCACCTTTAATGAAAAGGATATATCCTATATGTGTCTTTGATAGGTAAATCCTTGTGAAGGATTTTCCTAGATCATTAGTGTGGACTTTTGTTAGAGTATGCACAAGAACCTTTTCAATAGTTCTAGTTTGCTACAATCAAGCTCGGTGTGAGGTCAATTAAAGGACTGTTCGAGTGTTTAGATAAATGATACAGCTTCTTTTATCTCTAAGGTAATGATTTATGATCATATGCTTGCTGTAAAATTGTTTAATGACATTCAAAAGGCCATTGAAAGTGACCTTAGGTGGGTGAGGCTGATTTTCTATGTTTCATTTTGTTTCCACTGCATTGTTTTATTTTTTATTGCATTGAGATACATGGCAGACCCTCTCCCTTCATGCTGATCATCTTTATAGGAACTGCTCTTGTCCTTTTTGGCTTTATTTCTTTTCCCTTTGTTGGGTTTTGACTTGTGTTGTTTCTATTTCTTTTGTTGGGTCTTTCATTTTTTCTATAGTGCTTTGAGGAGTTTCATTTTGTTACTCCTCTTTTAATATCAAAAGAAAAAAAAAAGTTTAGCCTGTTGTACGTTTACCTAACTTTGTCCAATGTTCAATAAATTCTATTCACATTAGGCTCATGCTATATTTTGAATCTTTTTAATAAAATTACATATATAAAAAAATTATAATTACAATTGAATATTACATCTCTTATAACAAATTAATAAAATAAACCATCAAATAAAACAAAACTAACCAAATTAGTATAATACTGACCAAATCTACATAAAGACGTTGGACCAAGCAAGACTTGAACTAGAAATCTCAGATTTTAAGAGTTTCCTCCTTACTAATTTAGTAATAACAAAACAATAATATAGTCATGTCGCAGTCAATTAGGCAACTCAGTTGATGAGCTGCCAATCTGAGTTGCCCCACTCTAATCAGTAAATTTCTATACATATATTTAATTACGCTTTAAACTACCCAGTCTCTATTAATGGAATTTAATGAGTAATCTAATTTTTTATATAATTTTTTAAGGGTTTAAGGTTAATAGAAAATTAATCAAACTTTTGGCTTGAATTAGTGGTGTAATTGAAGAAGGACATGCTTACTCTAATTTCTATAAAGTAAAGTTATGTTCAAATAAATAATAATAGTAAATTGTGGAGATCAGGGCTAGCCCTTGGGTAAAGCCACCCAAGCAAGGGCTTTAGGTCCCCAATTTGAAGAGGTCTTATAATTTTATAATATAAATTATTATATTAAAAAATATATAAAATTAAAAAATATATAAAAATAAAAAATAATTAATAAAATTACTTGTTTTCTCACTTCCTTAATTAGGTGTCTAATAAATCTCCATTTTCTATCACTTTCTAATTTCTAGAATACTATATTATTTTCAATCAACTAACGGGTCATATGTATTTAATCATCTCCAATAACTTTTTTTTTCTCACTTATTTCTCCTATTTCCAATCAACATATTTAATGATTTCTAACAACTTTTTTTCTTCTATACATAAAACCAATTATTTCTTTTTCAATGTATAATGTAAAGCCTGATCTTCTAAAATACTTGTCATGACATGCATGTGATGGATAGCATGTTTGCATGCTAGGAAAGCCCTGAAAATCGTTAAAAGCCGGTAATGTACTTAATAGTATAACTAAGTTGAACTAAGCTTCGAACTAAATCAAATAGAGAATTTAAGGTGAAATTGAGAATTTTAAAGTCCCAGAATGACTTAAAATGGTGATTTGGAGTTCGATGATCGAATTGGAGTCAAATTGGAAATTTTGCTATCTAAGGGTAAAATGGTAATTTTGACACTCGAGGATGAAATGGGAACTTTTTTGAAAGATTTTGATCATATTTGACTTATTGGAGTATAATTTGAGGTTGAGAAGTGAAAAATTGTAATCCTGGTATTTTTTGGAGCATAAGGGTAAAATGGTAATTTTGCCACCCTAGGGGAAAAATCGTAATTTTCCACCACCAGGACACTTGTCCAGCACATGGTCTTCCCTTATCCTCATTTTTACCTTTGACTAATCATGTGGTGGAGAATGGAAGTATAATTATTAAAGTATAAAAAAAAAAGAAAAATGGACTAATAAGCATGTGACATGTGTCAAGTAAGGATATTTTATTATTTTCCATAAAAATCAGCCCATATTTATCCCATATTCTCTTTATGTGGCCAGCCATAGTAAGAACAAAGAGAGAAAAGGAAAAACACAAAACCTAGGTGGGAAAATTGAAGAAAAAGTGTGGGATTTCAAGGAATCAAGGAATCAAGCAATCAAAGGTAAAATTTCTTGATTTTGACTTGTGATCTACCTTTCCCATGCATTTCTCCTTATTTTCCATGATTAAATTTCATGTTTTCATGGTGAATTCATGGCTGACCAAACGGGTATGGAGAGAGAATGAAGTTGGATTGATTTGATTCTAAATTATGTTAGTGTTTTTAGTTAGTTTAGCATATTTAGAAACAAAACAACAAGAAAAAAATTCATTTTCTCCCATTACCCATAAGAGGCCGAATTTTCTAGGGAGAATATTGAGGCTGAAATTGATGATATTTCATGATATTTTGGTGATATTTTATGTTTGGTGAGGCTAGAAATTAAATGGGAAATTTTGGTGTGAAAATCTGAATTTTTGCTTAATGTATAGACATGTGTGATTATTGACCCGAGACTGATAAATTGAATCTCATTCATAGTCACTGAGGTAATTTGGGTATAATTGGAGTGTAGAAAGTGAAAAGAATTGATTTGAAGTTAAATTGGAGATTTTAGCCGATTAGACCGAGTATAGTGTGACTTAGGTCGAATAATACATTTAAGCGATTAATCGGACATTTTGCATTCCATATCATGCATTAGTAGTCTAAATTAGTTTAATTTTAATTTAGTACCAATGTGGTGAATTTCTCGATTTTGTATTGTGTCAAGGTGGTGAGTCCTCCAATAAAGGTAAGGGAATTGTACCCGAGGACCAATGGTCTGAGTATTTCGAAAATCCCCACTCTAGACATTGTGAGTAACCTTACCATCATTTTAATTATCTAAAGTATGCTTTTATTCGATTTTGGTGAATTTTATGAAAATGAGTTCAAATGGTAAATTTTTATGTTTTATAAACAAAATGTGTTTAAATGAAAAGACTTTATAAATTGTCTTGAAACGAAATAACGATTTTGAAAATAGAGTAATTGGAGACCACTGGTTTGTTGTAAATTTATGATTGGAAATTGATGGCTTATGTTATATTGTTATTGTGTTTGCATAACTGGTTGGGCTGTATTTTATGAATTATATGAATTGTTTTATTTTACCCTTGCAAGCTAGGTAGTATTATATTAGCCCTGTCATGCTGTTAAAATTTTATTATATGGTGGGTTTAGCTTGCTGTAATTGGCGGATTTTTTGGACCAGCCTATTAGAAGGGCACGGAATCCGGATATAAATATGTACCTCGGTCGGAGAGGCGCGTAGGGTATCTCTTGAGGTATGGTTAGAGTCCACGTCACGCCGAACCACCTCGTGACGATGAACTCTGCTAACACCAAGGAACGGCTATGTTTTTCAAACTAAAAATATGTTTTCGTGTATACGAAATTTTTATAGCCTTGGCGGACTCGGTAAGATGCCTCGGCCAAGGTATCCCCAAGAATGATTTTGGCAGGAGCCAAGTTTTTTTTTAAAATACTCATAAGCCATGTTGACTATTTAAATGAAATGAATACTTATATTATGAAAAACTTATTTGGATGAAATGTTTTAATAGTATCTTTTTACTCGGACTTTAGATCTTTTGAATGATGTTTGTTTACTCACTAGGATTTTATAATCTTACCACCCTCCTTTCCCTCCATTTCAAGCTCAGATTAGACTGTAGATAGCTGATCTCATCGAGGACTACCGTTGGGTTTGCATTCTTCAAACTGTAGGTTTATAGTCCTCTTTACTTTTGTTTATTCGGAGGCCCACTTATTATTGTAAATTAAATTAAATACTTTGGCTTACTGTATTACAGTATGTATGAATTTATTTAACTTTTACGCTACAAAAATTATTTATGCATAAATCTAAAAATATTGTTTTATAAGAAAATAGAATATTTTACTTAACATTTCTTTTATTTTCTTATTACATCCAAATAATCGAAATTTCATTTTCAATGAAGATATTAGACTTTAAAACTCACTTTTGATTATGAATTATATGTTTTGTACTCGTATATTACATTTTAGCTGGTTTCAAAATTTTTAGGAAAAAATGACTAAAATACCCCTGTGAGACGAAAATTATTATTTTATTTGTTTTGAGTTAGAAACAGCTTAAAGTCTTCTAGAACATGATTTTCGGCAACGGTTACTCACGGGGGAAATGAGATACTAATATTAAGCCTTGCGGGGTCTCGGTTGACATTTCGAGAAATGAGTGTCTATCGAGGTATCGCGACGGTTGTCACGGGCTCGAGGGGAGTACCGGGTCATGATATATAATATCTATTTTTAAATTCTTTTTTTCTCATTTGCTCTTCTTCCTTCTTCCTTTAACTTCAATTTTCCTCTAAAGAATACATAAGAAGTCTGTTATGTTATTATCTTTATAAAACCGTGAATCTCATTTGCGGTTTGCAATAAGCATTCAACAATTAAGTATTATTGTTCTAATATTTACAAACTTTTTTACATTAATTTTTAATTTATATTATATTGTTATATTACTTTTATTTTATATGATAGTTTATTTATTTGAATTAAAATTTTGATTGTTGATTTTGTATTAGCCATTTTAAAAATATAAAAATTTTGTATCTCAAAAAAAATAAAAGAATAAAAATTTAATAATTTTTTTAATTTCAATAAAAGAATGCCTCATTGAATATTTCACTGTAAGTCTTTAAACTTATTGAGCCGCCTCTGGTGGAGATCAAAATTAAATATATTAAAAATCAAAATATAATCAGATGTTATATATCATCAACTATTTGCTATTTCAAAGTTCAATTTCTATTTCAACAAGTTGGACCTAGTGATTATTGTCATGAGCTCATGTTTACTACCTAAAAGATATGTCTGATAAGTGGTGGAAAGCTCATATTTATATACTCAAGACCCACCTCATCTCTTACTACAGTTGGATCTGTAACATTGTATCCCACCCAATTATACAACGCCATCATTGCACTAACTCTTTACCTGTAGAGGAGAAGGACTTTTACACTAATTGTCACGACCCGAAACCATCCTTGAGTCCGTGACAACCGCCACGATGTCTCGATAGACACTCATCCCTCGAATACCATATCGAGACCTCGCAAGGTTTTCATATCAGTTTCTTATTTTCCCTGTGGTTAATCGTTGCCAAATGTCATATTTTAGAGGCTTTTAAGCCTTTTTCCGATTTAAAACAGTGGAAAAATAAATTTCACTTCACAAGGGCATTTTGGTCATTTTTTGTCAAATATTTCAAATTCGACCAAAATGTAGTACTTAAGCGAGAAATGCATATTTTGAAATCAAAATTAAATTTGAATGTCTAAAATGTGATTTAAAATGGAATTATAACCATTTAAATAAAATAAAAATATTCGACAAAATATTCTATTTTTTTTTTACAAATTAATATTTATAGAGTATTCTAAAAATGATTTTAGTAACGTAAAAGTTAAATATATTTATACAAACTATAATACGGAAAACCAAAGTATGAAATTTAATTTACAGTGCTACGTGGGTCCACAAATGAACAAAAGTAGTAAAGACAGTAAACCTACAGTTTTTGAAGTAGTATGGCCAACTATAGTTCTCGACGATGTCTGCTATCTACAAGCTAACCCGACCTGAAATGATGGGATAAAAAAAAGGGTGAGATTATAAAATCTCAGAGAGTAAACAAACACCATCTAAATAATCTAAAGGCGAGTAAAGGGAGACAATTAAAAATAATTCATTTTAGCAAATTTCTCACAACACGAATATTCATTTCAACCAAATAATCAATATGGCTCGTGAATTTCTCAAAACTTGGCTCATGCCAAATCCTGTACTCGAGGACACTTGGACCAGACGTATCCAACCGAGTCCGCCAAGACTATGAAAATTTTTATATAATCATAAAACTTGTTTTTATTTTAAAAAAAAAAGCAATCGTTCCTTGGCGTTGACTGAGTCTCACTTCATGTGGTGGTTAACGTGAAGTGCATTAAAAAAGCCCACCTCAGGAGATACCCTACACGCCTCTACGATCGAGGTGAGAATATAAAGGAGTTTACCGTGCCCCTCTAATAGGCTGGTCCACGGAACCCCGCCACTGCAGTAGCTAATCTTTAATCCACCAATTGATCAAATCTCAATGGCATAGCATGGCAATTACATTACTAACCAATTTATCAAGATAAAACAGGCAGTTCATATTTTTCAACATAAGTATAAATTCAGCCAATCATGCTAATTTATCACAAGCCATTTAATTCAAATCATAATTTGCAATAAATCACATGGTCTCCAATTACTCAAATTTTCAAATCCAACATTCTATTTTCAAATCAATTTATAAATGTCATGACCCGAAACTCCCCATCGAGCCCGTGACAACCGCCACGAGGCCTCGACAGACATTCTTCACCCCGAATGCCTATCGAAACCCCGTAAGGCTTAGCATCAACTTTCGCATCTCCCCGGTGAGCAACAATTATTAAATCTCGCATTTAAAAAAATCATAAGTCATTTTCAAATAAGAACAATAAAATATTATTTTCTGGCTCATAGGGGCATTTTCGTAATTTTTCTTCAAAAATCTCAAAACTTGGTAAAAATGTAATAGGTAAGCAGAAAATATATATTTAATGATTTAAAAACAAAATAAGTATCTAAAACGTTCATTTGAAGTGAAAATTTGACCATTTGAATATGATAAAAATATTCAATAAAATAAACTATTTTCTTGTAAAATAATTTTCATAAAACTATCGGTACATAATTCTTATAGCGTAAAAGATAATTATATTCATATATACTATAAAGCAAATAACCAAAGCATAAAATTTCTTTTACAGTGACACGTGGGCCCATATCTATCCAAAATGCATCGGAAGCTGGAAACCTACAGCTTTTACCGATTCGAGTCCAAATGAAGGTCCTTGTTCAAGTCAGCTAACTACGGAATTCCCTGAGCCTGAAATCTGAGGAAATGAGGGTAGTGAGATTATAAAATCCCAGTGAGTAAACAGATACCATCTAAACTATCTAAAGTCGAGTAAATGGAGACAATTAAAATAAATCATCATACTGTAATTTCATTACCATTCAACTCATTTCAACCAAATAAAATCAATCCATAAAAATCGAGTAATCAACTTGGCTTATGAATTTCTTAAAACTTTGGCTCGTGCCAAAACTCATACTCGGTGATACCTTGCGCAGGGCATCTAACCGAGTCCGCCAAGGCTGTTAAAATTTTGTGTACACTTAAAATATATTTTTGTTTGAAAAAAATACAGCCGCTCCTTGGCGTTGGCTGAGTTCCCCTTCACGTGGTGGTTTGGCGTGAAGTGAACCCTAAGCTATACCCCAGGAGATATCCTACGCGCCTCTCCGTTCGAGGTAATAATATAATGGAGTTTACCGTGCCCCTCTAATAGGCTGGTCCACGGAACCCCCTCTGCAGTAAATAATTAATATATAATCCACCAATCAATAAAATTCATTCTAGCATGTCATGGCAATTTATCGCAACCTAGCCTCTCAAGGCTGAATACACAGTATAAATAATTATAACACCAAAATCAGTTTAGCCATTCATGCTCATTTATTGTCATAAGCCATTCAATTCATAACCATAAATTTGCAACACAAACTAGCAGTCTCCAATTACTCTATTTTCAAAACCAATATTCGATTTTTCAGAAAATTTATAAAATCATTTTATAAAATCACAATTTCCCTTAAAACATAACAATTTACCATTTAAACCCATTTTTCATAAAATCACATAGTTGTATAAATCTACTCTAGATAATTAAGACGATAATAAGTTTACTCACAATGTCTAGAATGCAGACTTTCGAAGCACTCTGTCTACTGGTCCTCGGATGCAATTTCCTTGCCTTTATTGGAGGACTCACCACCTTGACACAGTACAAAATCGAGAATTTCACTAAGTTGGTACTAAATCAAAATTAAACTAATTTGGACTACCAATGCATGATATGGAATGCAAAAATGCACTGGTAACTATCTAAATCCGATATTAGCCTAATTCGTCTTATCACCCGATTAAATTCCTAACGGGTTCGTTTAAACTCCAATTTAATTCTTTTCAGTTTCTATACCTCAATTGCACCCAAATTAACTTAATGTCCCTCAGTGTGATGCAAATTATCAGTCCCAACAGCAAATTACGAAAATACCCCTAGTAGGTAAAAATTCGTATTTTTGCTCCGAAAATTCCCATTATTTTTCTAGGCTCATAATTCATTATTCCTTAACCAATTCTCCTAGAATAAAATCAAACTCATCCTCACTCACTACATGGTAAATTCAGCCATTAATGGTTGGGGGAGAAAATAAATTCTTTTCTTGTTGTTTTGTTTCTAAATATGCTAAACTAACTAAAAACACTAACATAAATTAAAATCAAATAAATCCAACAACTTTCTCTCTCCTAACCCATTTTTTCAGAATTGAATTCATCATGAAAACATGTAATTTAATCATGGAAAATAAAGAGAAATGCTTGGGAATAAGAAAACTCAAGCTTAATAGAAAAAATCTCACCTTTTTCACTTAATTTCCTTGAAAATTCACACTTTTTCTTTGATTTTCTCTCTCTAGGGTTTTGTTTTCTCCTTTCTCTCTCTTGTTTCTTGCTTGGCCGAATGTTGAAGAAGAAGAATGGGTGGGCTGATTTTTTTTATGCCTTTTTATTGTTTAATGAAATAATATTATTTTATTCATATTTTAAATATTTTATTAATTCATTTTTTTTTCTAGCCATCCACTTGTCCTATTTTTTCCACCATGCATTCCCTTTGACTTATCCAAGTCTTAAGTGAAATTTCCAGATTTTTCCAAAGTTTTGGTGGAGCAAATTTTTCAAAATTACACTTTTGCCCCTGAACTTTTCAAAAATTACATTTTTACCCCAAAAATTGAAAATTTTCCATAATGCATAATTTTCACTCCTCATACTCATTTCACACTCCAAATAATTAAATTTGATCAAAATCCTTTCAAAAAATTAAATTTTCGATTTCGAATGGTAAAATTACCATTTTACCCTTTTACTCCAAATTATACCGAAATTAAAATTTTTCACTTCTAAACCTCAAATCTTACTCCAATAAGTCAAATGGGGCCAAAAATCTTTTCTGAAAATTTCCATTTTGTCCCCAGGTGGCAAATGACCATTTTGCCCCTGGATAGCGAAAATTCCAGTTTGACTCCAAATTGATCCTCGAACTCCGAATCACCATATTAACCCATTCTGGGACTTTAAAATTCTTAATTTCATTGTAAATTCTCTATTTGATCTAGTTCAAGGCTTAAATCAACTTTGTTGTACCTTTAGGTACAATACCGACTTTTGTAAATTTTTTTTTTTGGACTCTCTTAGCATGTAAACATGCTATCCACCACATGTATGTCATCACAAATATTTTTGTAGAGTCGGGCTTGTCATCTTCTCCCCCACTTGGATCAACCATATGATCTTTCTTCTTGACTGATTTTGACATCCGGCTAAATATTAATATTTTAAAAATTTTATCTTGTCTCCTTAGTACTTGAAATACCTTATTATGCCTCACTTAACTTCTGAATCGCCTTTTATCTCACAAATTCTCCTATGATAAAATTATTATTATTTTCTCACTTGCGAAACATTTTATCCTAAACTACTCCTTTCGTCTTTTATCACTTCTAAACATTTTAATTGACCTCAATTTGCATTCGATCAACTTTATTTATCACCATATCAAAGTACGGGGTATTTCAATCTCCCCCACTTAAATAGAATTCGTCCTCGAATTCCCGTCGATGTTGCGTTATCAATCTCCTTCTATGATCCTACTCCTTGTTCCTTCTATAGGGACATTCAATTTATTTCCCTCGTTCACCTTCAGTTCAATTAAATGCTTTATTTACGGCAATTATCATCCTTTGGAATCGGATCAGTAATACTTTTCACAACCATGATCTCTTATATCTAGACACTAAGCATGCCTTTATCACCATTATTACATTTGAACCATAACTTCATCTCAATTATACCGATTTCGATCACATATCATACTTACTTATGTATACCTATTCATCGTTTTATTAATTTGCTCCATACCAATTTTCTCAACCTTGATTCATCCATCTTATACTGGTCCAAACCCTTCCTTTAATGGAGTTCCATTAAAAACTTAAACAATTTAAGGTTTACTTTCAAAGTCATTCATAACTTTAATCGTTCATTACATGTCTGTTAACACTTTAGCTCACTAACCTCTCTGGACACTATTTCAAAATCTCCCAATTACCGAGAACCATTCTTCACTTCAGTTAGTAAAATTATCAATTTCATATATACATATATACATGCATTTTCAAATGTCAACCTCTCTCTTTATATATAGGAATCCATGTGTTCACATGCCTTGGACTACATTCCCCCATTATTCATCCGTATCCCAATCCTAGTTTCAATATAATAATTCTTATAGTGCATGTCAACCTTCTTATTATACTTGTGTATAACTTCATATCATTCATATCATTTCCAACCATATGTTTGAGTTTCCTTATACTATATATCATTCATCACAATGTCATCTCCATTGAATTATAATCTATTATACGTGTATGCTTTATAATCCTATTGATGCCTCAAAGATTTATCTCAACTTGATCATTGCATCTCATGCAATACCACAATTCCTAAGAGTCATTCTTTTGTCCTTAATCATCTTTCATGCCTCTATATTACCTTGTATCTTTCTTGCATTACGATATTGATTTGTCACTTAAGACTCAAACCCATTTGAATCATGTATGCCTTAAGCATTTTCGAATTCCAATTTCCATAATATATTAGGAAAGTTTCATTATCTGACTTCATTTTCAAGGTCAACTTCTATCATCCTTTGTTCCACTCCTTCATATGAACATAACATCATTCTTCCTTAACTAATTTATAATTTGTACTTGAAATTGTAAAACTTAAAACTAGATTCCCCTCAAGTATTTTTCAATATTAATACTAATATCACTCTCAGCTTACAGCTTCCTTTTTATAATCACATAACTTAGTGCTTGCTTTAACGAGATCCAGAGCAAAACTTCTCTTGAGTATTTCCTTGGGAATATCTATCTTAAACTTATGTCTCACAGCATGTGATCCCTTAACTTGTGATTTAGTCGTTAGGCTTCTCAGCAAGTTTTAAAAATTTTACGTTTCATACTTGCTGTGTATGATTATAATCTCTTCTCAAAGATGTTTATGTATTCCTAAAACACTTAATCTTAAAGATATATAAATACGTACTCATCCATTCAATCCTTAAATCGTCTTCATAGGTTTCCAGGGTGCCACACAATTAGCCTCATGTTGTTACTAACCCTTGTCATTTTACTGTATCAAAACAGATATTACAAATTCTCGTAATGATATTCTATATAAACTGATTTTCTATACCAGTCTCGTAATTCTTCCTTCACACTTTCATTATTTGGTATCTCATCTCAATATAGTCATTTCAAGAATCTTTCAATTTTTTTTTCTTTTAATTATATGCCTATATACAAGGCAATAAAGAAGTTTTTCAATTCATTTGGGTAAACATTCTCCAGAATATTTAAGACTCCCAGATAACAAAACACAATGACCAACAACCAAAATTCAATTTGTAAGCTCAATATCGTGTCACTCCCATCTTACTCATGCATCATAGGCGTGAGATATTCGGAGCATTATAGCGTTGAACAATCAATGTTGAAGTACTGTAGCTATTAGAAATTTTCTCATCAAAGCTATTTGTTTGCATTCAAAGTCACCACATCAATCATTCTCAACCAGTGGTTTCCCTTTTAGATATATATCATGAGTTCCATAAGTTAGGTACCTTCTATTTTCTTGTCATACACACTAAGCTAGATTAATACTTTCATCTCATGTCATCTTTTGACGTTTATCAACATTCATAAAATTCCACCTCAAAACATCCTTTCCATACAGTGTAATAAGTTCATGATAAATATACCACTCCACACATAAGTTGCTTACTATCTACAACTTTCCTCAAATTTATTGTCATCCCTATCCAATTATCTTCTTGACTTTCGGTATAATTAACTACGAAAATAGCCCGGCTTCCTCCTCACTTTATTCTCACAATCCTTACTGAATCAAAATTTTATATTCCCCATATTCCATAATTTAACTTCATTGGGTTATATTTGTGCCCAACTATTATCTCATATTGTCATAACATCACTGAATAATCCCCTTCATGCTTAAATTACAATCATTAAGGTAATCACATTATCCATTCCGAATGTCATTTATAACCTTATTGCTTCCTTCTATAACCTTCCTCAATAATTATATTACCAATTTATCTCTATCATACTAAAGATTCCCATATACCTTCAGTTACTTAAACAACCATTTTATAATACATTCTAGTCTTATACTTTAAAAGCCAAACTATTTTTACTTCTTTGTATAGATAATTATTATCTCTTTTACACAACATCTAGTTAGAGTTAAGGTAGTGTAAAATCCTACGAAAATATTACATGTCCTTGGGATCATCATCTTAATCTGATCTTATCGAAAGATTCTACTCCGAGTCCTCCTAAAGATCCTCTTCCGGGTTTTCCTCCTCTTGAGATTTTTTCCTTTGCTCCTCAATCCAGGCTTGTTGTATTCTCCTATATTCTTCATCACTCACCGATGCAACATTTCTTCCACAACCGGGAGGAAAATGTCGTACACCTGACACTTTTCTAAGAGGTTTACTTGCCACTGTTACTTTCTCCTTATCCTTTTCTGGTTGTCCCTTTACATTTCTCCCACAACCTGGTGGAAAGTGTCGGACTACTGTCACGCTCTTCCTAGAACAAATACCTCCTTCGGCTATCCTTAATTTCCCCCTTTCTTTAACATGTTCCTTAGATTTTCTCAAAAGGGAACCTCTTATGCTTACATTAATATTATTACTATCTGCACTTTTTGGACAACTCGGTTCAGGTTGCCATCGGCTCTTAGCAGTAGAATCTAGCGATCCCTCGCTAATACTATGAGAGGCGTCGGGATTACCGTCTCTCCTAGACATGGTGTATGTATCACCAGCGCACCTCAAAACCTATATGCAATCAAATAGTAATTGTTTAATTATTTATGCATCTCAAAAATAGGTAGATTTCTATATGTAGATGCATACATTCTATTCAATCTAACCTAACTTAACTTAACTTAACTGGACTTGGGGCCACGCAGTGTCAGAGTAGATTTCTTAAAACAACCTTAAAATCAAAAACTTTAAAATCCAAAGCTTTAAAATCAAAATATCTGATCTTTAAACCATGCTCTGATACCAATAAAATTGTCATGACCCGAAACTCCCCATCGAGCCCGTGACAACCGCCACGAGGCCTCGACAGACATTCTTCACCCCGAATGCCTATCGAAACCCCGTAAGGCTTAGCATCAACTTTCGCATCTCCCCGGTGAGCAACAATTATTAAATCTCGTATTTAAAAAAATCATAAGTCATTTTCAAATAAGAACAATAAAATATTATTTTCTGGCTCATAGGGGCATTTTCGTAATTTTTCTTCAAAAATCTCAAAACTTGGTAAAAATGTAATAGGTAAGCAGAAAATATATATTTAATGATTTAAAAACAAAATAAGTATCTAAAACGTTCATTTGAAGTGAAAATTTGACCATTTGAATATGATAAAAATATTCAATAAAATAAACTATTTTCTTGTAAAATAATTTTCATAAAACTATCGGTACATAATTCTTATAGCGTAAAAGATAATTATATTCATATATACTATAAAGCAAATAACCAAAGCATAAAATTTCTTTTACAGTGACACGTGGGCCCATATCTATCCAAAATGCATCGGAAGCTGGAAACCTACAGCTTTTACCGATTCGAGTCCAAATGAAGGTCCTTGTTCAAGTCAGCTAACTACGGAATTCCCTGAGCCTGAAATCTGAGGAAATGAGGGTAGTGAGATTATAAAATCCCAGTGAGTAAACAGATACCATCTAAACTATCTAAAGTCGAGTAAATGGAGACAATTAAAATAAATCATCATACTGTAATTTCATTACCATTCAACTCATTTCAACCAAATAAAATCAATCCATAAAAATCGAGTAATCAACTTGGCTTATGAATTTCTTAAAACTTTGGCTCGTGCCAAAACTCATACTCGGTGATACCTTGCGCAGGGCATCTAACCGAGTCCGCCAAGGCTGTTAAAATTTTGTGTACACTTAAAATATATTTTTGTTTGAAAAAAATACAGCCGCTCCTTGGCGTTGGCTGAGTTCCCCTTCACGTGGTGGTTTGGCGTGAAGTGAACCCTAAGCTATACCCCAGGAGATATCCTACGCGCCTCTCCGTTCGAGGTAATAATATAATGGAGTTTACCGTGCCCCTCTAATAGGCTGGTCCACGGAACCCCCTCTGCAGTAAATAATTAATATATAATCCACCAATCAATAAAATTCATTCTAGCATGTCATGGCAATTTATCGCAACCTAGCCTCTCAAGGCTGAATACACAGTATAAATAATTATAACACCAAAATCAGTTTAGCCATTCATGCTCATTTATTGTCATAAGCCATTCAATTCATAACCATAAATTTGCAACACAAACTAGCAGTCTCCAATTACTCTATTTTCAAAACCAATATTCGATTTTTCAGAAAATTTATAAAATCATTTTATAAAATCACAATTTCCCTTAAAACATAACAATTTACCATTTAAACCCATTTTTCATAAAATCACATAGTTGTATAAATCTACTCTAGATAATTAAGACGATAATAAGTTTACTCACAATGTCTAGAATGCAGACTTTCGAAGCACTCTGTCTACTGGTCCTCGGATGCAATTTCCTTGCCTTTATTGGAGGACTCACCACCTTGACACAGTACAAAATCGAGAATTTCACTAAGTTGGTACTAAATCAAAATTAAACTAATTTGGACTACCAATGCATGATATGGAATGCAAAAATGCACTGGTAACTATCTAAATCCGATATTAGCCTAATTCGTCTTATCACCCGATTAAATTCCTAACGGGTTCGTTTAAACTCCAATTTAATTCTTTTCAGTTTCTATACCTCAATTGCACCCAAATTAACTTAATGTCCCTCAGTGTGATGCAAATTATCAGTCCCAACAGCAAATTACGAAAATACCCCTAGTGGGTAAAAATTCGTATTTTTGCTCCGAAAATTCCCATTATTTTTCTAGGCTCATAATTCATTATTCCTTAACCAATTCTCCTAGAATAAAATCAAACTCATCCTCACTCACTACATGGTAAATTCAGCCATTAATGGTTGGGGGAGAAAATAAATTCTTTTCTTGTTGTTTTGTTTCTAAATATGCTAAACTAACTAAAAACACTAACATAAATTAAAATCAAATAAATCCAACAACTTTCTCTCTCCTAACCCATTTTTTCAGAATTGAATTCATCATGAAAACATGTAATTTAATCATGGAAAATAAAGAGAAATGCTTGGGAATAAGAAAACTCAAGCTTAATAGAAAAAATCTCACCTTTTTCACTTAATTTCCTTGAAAATTCACACTTTTTCTTTGATTTTCTCTCTCTAGGGTTTTGTTTTCTCCTTTCTCTCTCTTGTTTCTTGCTTGGCCGAATGTTGAAGAAGAAGAATGGGTGGGCTGATTTTTTTTATGCCTTTTTATTGTTTAATGAAATAATATTATTTTATTCATATTTTAAATATTTTATTAATTCATTTTTTTTTCTAGCCATCCACTTGTCCTATTTTTTCCACCATGCATTCCCTTTGACTTATCCAAGTCTTAAGTGAAATTTCCAGATTTTTCCAAAGTTTTGGTGGAGCAAATTTTTCAAAATTACACTTTTGCCCCTGAACTTTTCAAAAATTACATTTTTACCCCAAAAATTGAAAATTTTCCATAATGCATAATTTTCACTCCTCATACTCATTTCACACTCCAAATAATTAAATTTGATCAAAATCCTTTCAAAAAATTAAATTTTCGATTTCGAATGGTAAAATTACCATTTTACCCTTTTACTCCAAATTATACCGAAATTAAAATTTTTCACTTCTAAACCTCAAATCTTACTCCAATAAGTCAAATGGGGCCAAAAATCTTTTCTGAAAATTTCCATTTTGTCCCCAGGTGGCAAATGACCATTTTGCCCCTGGATAGCGAAAATTCCAATTTGACTCCAAATTGATCCTCGAACTCCGAATCACCATATTAACCCATTCTGGGACTTTAAAATTCTTAATTTCATTGTAAATTCTCTATTTGATCTAGTTCAAGGCTTAAATCAACTTTGTTGTACCTTTAGGTACAATACCGACTTTTGTAAATTTTTTTTTTTGGACTCTCTTAGCATGTAAACATGCTATCCACCACATGTATGTCATCACAAATATTTTTGTAGAGTCGGGCTTGTCATCTTCTCCCCCACTTGGATCAACCATATGATCTTTCTTCTTGACTGATTTTGACATCCGGCTAAATATTAATATTTTAAAAATTTTATCTTGTCTCCTTAGTACTTGAAATACCTTATTATGCCTCACTTAACTTCTGAATCGCCTTTTATCTCACAAATTCTCCTATGATAAAATTATTATTATTTTCTCACTTGCGAAACATTTTATCCTAAACTACTCCTTTCGTCTTTTATCACTTCTAAACATTTTAATTGACCTCAATTTGCATTCGATCAACTTTATTTATCACCATATCAAAGTACGGGGTATTTCAATCTCCCCCACTTAAATAGAATTCGTCCTCGAATTCCCGTCGATGTTGCGTTATCAATCTCCTTCTATGATCCTACTCCTTGTTCCTTCTATAGGGACATTCAATTTATTTCCCTCGTTCACCTTCAGTTCAATTAAATGCTTTATTTACGGCAATTATCATCCTTTGGAATCGGATCAGTAATACTTTTCACAACCATGATCTCTTATATCTAGACACTAAGCATGCCTTTATCACCATTATTACATTTGAACCATAACTTCATCTCAATTATACCGATTTCGATCACATATCATACTTACTTATGTATACCTATTCATCGTTTTATTAATTTGCTCCATACCAATTTTCTCAACCTTGATTCATCCATCTTATACTGGTCCAAACCCTTCCTTTAATGGAGTTCCATTAAAAACTTAAACAATTTAAGGTTTACTTTTAAAGTCATTCATAACTTTAATCGTTCATTACATGTCTGTTAACACTTTAGCTCACTAACCTCTCTGGACACTATTTCAAAATCTCCCAATTACCGAGAACCATTCTTCACTTCAGTTAGTAAAATTATCAATTTCATATATACATATATACATGCATTTTCAAATGTCAACCTCTCTCTTTATATATAGGAATCCATGTGTTCACATGCCTTGGACTACATTCCCCCATTATTCATCCGTATCCCAATCCTAGTTTCAATATAATAATTCTTATAGTGCATGTCAACCTTCTTATTATACTTGTGTATAACTTCATATCATTCATATCATTTCCAACCATATGTTTGAGTTTCCTTATACTATATATCATTCATCACAATGTCATCTCCATTGAATTATAATCTATTATACGTGTATGCTTTATAATCCTATTGATGCCTCAAAGATTTATCTCAACTTGATCATTGCATCTCATGCAATACCACAATTCCTAAGAGTCATTCTTTTGTCCTTAATCATCTTTCATGCCTCTATATTACCTTGTATCTTTCTTGCATTACGATATTGATTTGTCACTTAAGACTCAAACCCATTTGAATCATGTATGCCTTAAGCATTTTCGAATTCCAATTTCCATAATATATTAGGAAAGTTTCATTATCTGACTTCATTTTCAAGGTCAACTTCTATCATCCTTTGTTCCACTCCTTCATATGAACATAACATCATTCTTCCTTAACTAATTTATAATTTGTACTTGAAATTGTAAAACTTAAAACTAGATTCCCCTCAAGTATTTTTCAATATTAATACTAATATCACTCTCAGCTTACAGCTTCCTTTTTATAATCACATAACTTAGTGCTTGCTTTAACGAGATCCAGAGCAAAACTTCTCTTGAGTATTTCCTTGGGAATATCTATCTTAAACTTATGTCTCACAGCATGTGATCCCTTAACTTGTGATTTAGTCGTTAGGCTTCTCAGCAAGTTTTAAAAATTTTACGTTTCATACTTGCTGTGTATGATTATAATCTCTTCTCAAAGATGTTTATGTATTCCTAAAACACTTAATCTTAAAGATATATAAATACGTACTCATCCATTCAATCCTTAAATCGTCTTCATAGGTTTCCAGGGTGCCACACAATTAGCCTCATGTTGTTACTAACCCTTGTCATTTTACTGTATCAAAACAGATATTACAAATTCTCGTAATGATATTCTATATAAACTGATTTTCTATACCAGTCTCGTAATTCTTCCTTCACACTTTCATTATTTGGTATCTCATCTCAATATAGTCATTTCAAGAATCTTTCAATTTTTTTTTCTTTTAATTATATGCCTATATACAAGGCAATAAAGAAGTTTTTCAATTCATTTGGGTAAACATTCTCCAGAATATTTAAGACTCCCAGATAACAAAACACAATGACCAACAACCAAAATTCAATTTGTAAGCTCAATATCGTGTCACTCCCATCTTACTCATGCATCATAGGCGTGAGATATTCGGAGCATTATAGCGTTGAACAATCAATGTTGAAGTACTGTAGCTATTAGAAATTTTCTCATCAAAGCTATTTGTTTGCATTCAAAGTCACCACATCAATCATTCTCAACCAGTGGTTTCCCTTTTAGATATATATCATGAGTTCCATAAGTTAGGTACCTTCTATTTTCTTGTCATACACACTAAGCTAGATTAATACTTTCATCTCATGTCATCTTTTGACGTTTATCAACATTCATAAAATTCCACCTCAAAACATCCTTTCCATACAGTGTAATAAGTTCATGATAAATATACCACTCCACACATAAGTTGCTTACTATCTACAACTTTCCTCAAATTTATTGTCATCCCTATCCAATTATCTTCTTGACTTTCGGTATAATTAACTACGAAAATAGCCCGGCTTCCTCCTCACTTTATTCTCACAATCCTTACTGAATCAAAATTTTATATTCCCCATATTCCATAATTTAACTTCATTGGGTTATATTTGTGCCCAACTATTATCTCATATTGTCATAACATCACTGAATAATCCCCTTCATGCTTAAATTACAATCATTAAGGTAATCACATTATCCATTCCGAATGTCATTTATAACCTTATTGCTTCCTTCTATAACCTTCCTCAATAATTATATTACCAATTTATCTCTATCATACTAAAGATTCCCATATACCTTCAGTTACTTAAACAACCATTTTATAATACATTCTAGTCTTATACTTTAAAAGCCAAACTATTTTTACTTCTTTGTATAGATAATTATTATCTCTTTTACACAACATCTAGTTAGAGTTAAGGTAGTGTAAAATCCTACGAAAATATTACATGTCCTTGGGATCATCATCTTAATCTGATCTTATCGAAAGATTCTACTCCGAGTCCTCCTAAAGATCCTCTTCCGGGTTTTCCTCCTCTTGAGATTTTTTCCTTTGCTCCTCAATCCAGGTGTCACGACCCAAATTTCGGGTCATGACCGGCGCATGGGTCCAATGGACGTAATCCACTAAACCCAAGCAAGCCTATTATTTATTTTACTTATGATTCTATTTATTATCACTAAGTCGTATTTCATGACTTTGAGTCAAAATAGTGATACACATTGCCAACTCGTACTGGCATTACTCTTTTAAAATTTACATTTAAGTTCATCTATACATAACAAAATAATACTCGACCTCCAGCGGAGTGACTCGGATGGATATACAGCTACCGAATGCCGAGACACCTACCAGAAGATGTACACAGATCTACAAGGACACCTCGTCCTAATTATCGGCTACCTCGTGATCTGAAAACATGAATTTGAAAATGGTGAGTATAAACCCAGTGAGTGAACAAGGAAGGGAACAAGCAACAATTAGGAAAAATTTAAAATCATGATGCACTTGTTTCAAACAATGCAATTTAGTTCATTCCTATTTAAAACCCCTCCAAACCCCAGAGTTTTTTTTTCGCTACAGCGAGCATGAATTTCGATGCAGTGAAAACAAGGCAACAAGATAAACATTTTTCCTCACTCAACAAAAGCCATCCTACTAAACTAATAAAATCAACCTAACATTCATGAAAATTCTCAAAGTATAATGTGTCAAATTTTACGTACATTACAACCATAAATCATTGTCCATCAATTTGCTATATCACACACATTTACATATGTATATATATATACGTATATACCCATCATCATCATCTCACCAACCCATCATCATCATCACCAGCTCATGCGCACTCCCTACTCGCACATGGCTGGGTCATCACCGGATTATGCGCACTCCCTACTCGCACATAACCGGGTCATCCTCGGCTTATGCACACTCCCTACTCGCACATAGCCGAGTCAACATAATTACACAACATTATATTCAAGCACATATGTATATCAACATAATGCAGCCACATAGAAATCCATAATAACCACATTTCATAACATAAACCTTTTCTCAAAAGCTTGTTCCCAAGGCATTCATTTTCATGAAAAATTGCATAAAATCATTCAAACACTTTGTTCAAAACAGTCATATTCCCAAAACAATTTTGATAGGCAGTCCACTCACAGGTGTCGAAAATTCGGATTCCGGGTGAACTCTGACTAATAGTCCTCAAGCGTAATTCCTTTGCCTTTTCCGGACGTCTCACCACCTTGACAAATAACCAAGTCGAGGAATTTACCATATTGTCCCTAAATTGATATAAATTAATTTAAACTACTAATGCTTGATATGTAAATGCACAAATATACCCGATTACCGCTTAATCACGGTATCGATTAAATTCGACCGATCACCCGATTAATCGACGATTGTGTCCAAATCACCTCTAAATTAATTCATTTCTCCTCTAATACCTTAATTTACCACATACATTTAAATAAAGCCAAATTCAGCATTAGAACCCTCACAATTCCTTATAGAAAAAAAATTTGGTCATTTGGTGTACTAGCATCGAATTTTTTCTACATAACTGTTTCACCTTACTTCATCATTTTCCATGCCATTTTCCTTGAAATAAAAACAATCCCCCATTGATATTCAGCCCTCATGGTTCAGCCAACAAGGAACCCTAGAGAAATTAAATATTTCTTTAGTGTTTTTGTTCATAACCATGCTTAACTATCTCTAAACACTAACATAGTCTAAAATCAAATTATTCCAACAACAATTCCTCTTCCATACCCATTTTTCAGAATTGAATTCATCATGATAACTCAATATTCAACCATGGAAATCAAGAACAAAAGCATGGGTAAGCTAGGTATCAAGGAGAATTAAAGAAATTTTAACTTACCTAGCTTGTTTCCTTGATTTCTTCACTTTTTCTTTGAATTTCCACCTAGGTTTTCTTGTTTTTCCTTTTGTTCTTCCTTTTTTCTGGTTGCTGGATGTCTAGGCCGAATATGGTGAGGGAATTGGGGATTTAATGGGCTGATTTCTATAGAAAATAATAAAATAATCAAGCATGCCATGTGTCACATGCTTATTGGCCAAAATTTTAACTTTTTGACTTTTTCTTCTTAATTTTCCACCACAAATATTCTGGTATTTATCCAATCCTACCATAATTAAAATCCCTTGGTCTTGACAAGTGCTGGGCCGAAAATTTTACTGATTTGCCCCCGAGACAAAAAAATTACGATTTTGCCCTTATACTCCGAAATGTACCGGAATCTCATTATTTCTACTTTTCAACCTAAAATAACACTACTATTGATCAATATTAACCAATTGGGGCAAAAATTGTTTAAAAAAAATTTTCGTTTAGTCCACTAGTGGCAAAATTACCATTTTGCCCTTCTACTCTATAAATACCGGGAATCACAATTTTTCACTACTAAACATCATTTTATACTCCAATAATCATAATTATATTTCATATAATTATTCTTGGTCAAATGTGATCAAATCTTGGCTAAAAATCTCCATTTAATCATCAAATGGTAAAATGACCGTTTTGTCCCTAATTGGTCAATTTTCTGATGGACTCCAAACTGGACCTTGAACTCCAAATCACTATTCTAAACCATTCTGTTGGTTTTAAAATTTTCAAATTCCTCTTAGAATTTCTATTTGAACTAGTTCAAGGCTCGATTTAACTTAGTTGTACCACTCGATACAATACCGTCTTTTAATCGAGCTTGACAGGGTCTCACATTCTCCCCCACTAATAAAAATTCGGTCCCCGAATTTAAATTCAATGTAGAGTGGCTTACCTTTACATATCGAAGAGGTGTGGATGCTTTGTCCGCATCTCATCCTCAGCTTCCCACGTTACCTCCTCGCTAGTGTGATTCCGCCACAACACTTTCACTGAGGCTACATCCTTTGAACGGAGCTTTTTAACTTGCCTATCAAGGATAGCTACCGGTTGTTCCTCATAGGTTAGATCATCTTGCAACTGAATTGTTTCATACCGTATTACATGTGATGGATCTGGGTTGTACCTCCTAAGCATGGACACATGAAACACGGGATGAATATTAGAGAGGTCTGGTGGTAATGCCAAACGATAAGCCACCGCTCCAACCTTTTCTAAGATCTCGAATGGCCCTATATACCGAGGACTTAACTTCCCTTTCTTGCCAAACCTCATTACCCCTTTAGTTGGCGAAACTTTCAAAAATACATGATCTCCTACTTGGAACTCCAAGTCTCTCCGTCGGTTATCAGCATATGATTTCTGTCTACTTTGTGCTGTTAACATCTTCTGACGGATCATGTGTATTTTCTCGGTTGCATCCTGCACCAATTCAGGCCCCAAAAGTTTCCTTTCTCCCACCTCTAGCCATCCAATGGGTGACCTACATCTTCGTCCATATAAGGCCTCAAATGGTGCCATTTGGATGCTAGTTTGGAAACTGTTGTTGTAGGCAAATTCCACTAAGGGTAGATATTGTTCCCACCTGACACCAAGGTCTATCACACAAGCCCTCAACATATCCTCCAATGTCTGTATGGTCCGTTCAGATTGTCCATCAGTCTGAGGGTGGAAAGCTGTGCTGAAATCCAACTTAGTGCCCAATGCTTCTTGCAACTTTCCCCAAAACCTACTAGTAAACTGAGCTCCTCTGTCAGATACTATAGAAATGGGAATACCATGTAGTCGCACTATCTCATCCACATAAACTCGAGCATATTGGGCAGCCCCATAAGTAGTCTTAACCGGAAGAAAATGAGCTGACTTTGTTAACCGGTCCACTACTATCCAAATTGAATCATATCCCCCACTGGTTCGAGGCAAACCCGTTACAAAGTCCATAGCAATATGTTCCCACTTCCACTCGGGTACTGGTAATGGCTGTAGTAGCCCTGCAGGCTTTTGATGCTCGGCCTTAACCTGCTGACAAACCAGGCACTTGGAGACAAACTCAGCTACATCTCTCTTAAGTCCTTCCCACCAATACACCTCTTTCAAATCTTGATACATTTTTGTAGCCCCTGGATGTACCACATAAGCTGCCATGTGAGCTTCCTCTAATATTTCTCTCCTCAACCCGTCACCATCAGGCACATAAAGTCTGGTTCCATACCTCAACACTCCATCTGTGCCTTTAGTAAACATTTTTCCTTTCCTACCCTGAGGATCCTCTAAGGCCTTAATCACAAACTCATCTTTACTTTGTGCTTCTTTAATCCTGTCCATTAAAATAGGCCTCACTCTAAAGTGTGCTAGCAAAGCATTTGTCTCCGCAACTTCCAAACGCACACCTATGTCTCCCAAGCTATGGATCTCTCTAACCAAAGATCTCCTACCAATGGAAATATGTGCCAAGCTTCCCATTGATTTTCGACTCAAGGCATCCGCCACTACATTGGCCTTACCGGGATGATAAAGAATAGTACAATCATAATCCTTTAGCAACTCCATCCATCTACGTTGCCGTAAGTTAAGATCCCTCTGCTGAAATATATACTTCAGACTTTTGTGGTCCGTGTATATCTCGCAAGTCTCACCATACAAGTAATGTCTCCAAATCTTTAAGGCAAACACGATTGCTGCCATTTCCAAATCGTGTATGGGGTAATTCTGCTCATGCCTTTTAAGTTGCCTAGATGCATACGCAATCACCTTCCCATGTTGCATCAATACACATCCTAAACCAACCCCCGATGCATCACAAAACACCGTGTAACCCCCTGTGCCTTGCGGCAGGCTTAACACTGGAGCTGTGGTGAGACATGCCTTAAGCTTCTCAAAACTATTCTCACAAGCATCAGACCACTCAAATTTTGTATCTTTACGTGTCAGCTTAGTCAAAGGGGCAACTATTTTGGAGAAGTCTTTCACAAAGCGACGATAATAGCCAGCTAAACCCACAAAGCTTCTAATCTCCGTAACTGATGTTGGCCTTGGCCATTTTTCCACTGCTTCAATTTTCTTTGTATCAACTCGTATCCCCTCCTTAGATACCACATGCCCCAAGAATGCAACACTTTCGAGCCAAAACTCACACTTGGAGAACTTAGCATACAATCGATGTTCTCTCAAAATTTGGAGCACTATCTTAAGATGCTGCTCATGCTCCTCTCGACTCTTTGAATATATCAAAATATCATCAATAAACACCACTACAAACTTATCCAAATAAGGTTTGAACACTCGGTTCATCAAATCCATAAAGGCTGCAGGAGCATTCGTGAGCCCAAATGACATCACTAAGAACTCATAGTGCCCATATCTTGTTCGAAATGCGGTCTTGGGTATATCTTCGTTCCGGATTCTCAACTGATGGTACCCAGATCGCAGATCTATCTTAGAAAAACATTGTGCTCCTTGTAGTTGATCAAATAAATCATCTATCCTTGGGAGAGGATATTTATTCTTCACCGTCACTTTATTAAGCTGTCGATAATCAATGCACAACCTAAGTGACCCATCTTTCTTCTTCACAAATAACACTGGTGCTCCCCATGGGGATACACTAGGTCGTATGAAACCTTTATCCAACAAATCCTCCAACTGATCCTTAAGCTCTTTAAGCTCTGCAAGTGCCATTCTATATGGGGGTATGGATATAGGTCTAGTGTCGGGAATCAAATCTATGCAAAACTCAACCTCCCGTTCAGGAGGCAAACCTGGTAGCTCTTCAGGAAATACATCCACGAACTCCTTCACCACCGACACTTGAGTTACATCTCCAATCTTTGCCTGACTATCCTTTACAACAGCCAAGTAACCTATACAACCCTGTCGTAATAATCTTCTGGCAGATATGACCGATATCAAATTGGTTGGAGCATTACTCCTATCCCCCTGAATACTAAATGATGGTTCACCGGGGAAATCAAATCTAACCAATTTATGATAGCAGTCCACACTAGCATGACAGGGTGATAACCAATTCATCCCCAAGATTACATCAAAGTCTAAGGTGTCTAGCACCACTAGATTCACCGAAGTGTCTTTGTCCTTGACTCGCACTACACATGACTCATATTCCCACTCGGCCACAAATATCTCCTTTAAAGGAGTAGACACCACTAATTGTTCCTCTCTCCTAACACGACCTCTACCCAACCGAGATGCAAAACATGGAGAGATAAAAGAATGGGTAGCACCAGGATCAAATAGTACTCGAGCATTCATATTACAAACGGAGAGAATACCTGAGACCACGGCATTGGATGTTTGAGCCTCCTGCTGTGTTAAAGCAAACACCCTCGCTTGGCCTCTACCAATAGAACTTTGATGTCCGGACCCAGATGGTCTGCCTTGAGAGGAAGTACCCGCACCTCTACCTCTCGATCCACTAACCTCCCGGCCAGATGAGACAGCAACTGACGGAGCAGATGAAGCTGGCTGAGTGGAACCACGAGCAGAATCTGGTGATTGATGTGCCATCGGACAATCCCTCCTAATATGCCCAGGTTGACCGCACCCGTAACAAGTTTTTGTAGTAAGGAAGCACCGTCCACTATGTCGTCTCCCACAAGTATCACAAGAGCGAATGACTTGACTACTCTGTCTAGAATCTTGCTGCCTCCTAGAACTAAAGGTTCTCTGTCCCACCCTAATATTAGCACCAGGTGCGTCACTCCCCTGCTGCGGTAACCGTGAGTCCCTCTGTGGACCCTGACGGCTAGAAGATGAACCACCACTGCTGAAATCTCTACGGCCCTGATAACCCTCTGTCTTGCCCCTTTTTGCTCTATCTCTCGCAGCCCTACTCTCATTGGTCCTCATCTCGATGCGTTGAGCACGATCCACTGCTGCAGAATAGGTAGTGAAATCTCGGGATGCCACAGCCCTAAATAATGGCTCCACTAACCCATCCACAAACCTCTGAATCTTCATCTCCTCAGTAGAAACGAGATAGGGCGCATAACGAGCTAGCTGCGTGAACTTGATGTCATACTCAGACACCGTCATGCTTGAAGTCTGTACCAAAGTCTCAAACTCTCTAGCTCTGGCATTACGCACACTGAGTGGTAAGAATCGATCTAAGAAGGCTACACTGAACTCACTCCAGGCCAACGGTGTTGCATTAGTCGGTCTGCCTCTACATAAAGAGCTATACCATTCCTGCGCCACATCCTCTAATTGGAAGGCGGCTAGCTCAACTGACCGAACACTAGAACATCCCAAGGCTTTACAAATTTTTTCCATCTTATCCAAGAAAACCTGGGGTTTCTCCGATGCATCAGACCCTGTAAATGTTGGAGGCTTAAGCTTGAGAAAGTCAGGAAGAGAAATATCTAGATGTCCCCTTTCCTCCTCATGATGTTGGTGATCGGCCTGTCCTTGGGAGCTAGGGGATTCTTGTACTGTAGGTCTCCCCTCTACTACCCTTTGTATATCTTCCATGCGGGTCGCCATCATCTCTACAACCCGGTTAACTCCCTGTAGGCCTGCCGCCAAATCCTCAATAGTAATACCCCTAGCTGGGTGTCTATCTACATCACCTGAGGACTGTCCCTCTTCTTGCCTACTCACAGGCGTATCCAACCCCACCGGCCTAGTGACCCTGCCACGTCTACCTCGGCCTCTCTGGGTGGATGCCCGTGGTCTATCTGCCATCTCAATGGGAACATCTTGCTCCCTTGCCCGTCTTGAGGCGGCTCGTGTCTTAGGCGGCATTCTTACCTAGACAAAAGCAAACGCCTGTTATTAAACACATATTATAATCATACTTAAAGCAACAGGTGGTTTCTAAGATAGGGAATCTATGCGGTCATTTGGTTGTAAAATGTGCCGCGGTTCACACTTTACAACTGAAGTTCCCACATAAAGACCCGACTCTCCGCTGGACTAACAAAAAGGAAGTTCTAGGACCTAGACAAACCTAGGGCTCTGATACCAATACTGTCACGACCCAAATTTCGGGTCATGACCGGCGCATGGGTCCAATGGACGTAATCCACTAAACCCAAGCAAGCCTATTATTTATTTTACTTATGATTCTATTTATTATCACTAAGTCGTATTTCATGACTTTGAGTCAAAATAGTGATACACATTGCCAACTCGTACTGGCATTACTCTTTTAAAATTTACATTTAAGTTCATCTATACATAACAAAATAATACTCGACCTCCAGCGGAGTGACTCGGATGGATATACAGCTACCGAATGCCGAGACACCTACCAGAAGATGTACACAGATCTACAAGGACACCTCGTCCTAATTATCGGCTACCTCGTGATCTGAAAACATGAATTTGAAAATGGTGAGTATAAACCCAGTGAGTGAACAAGGAAGGGAACAAGCAACAATTAGGAAAAATTTAAAATCATGATGCACTTGTTTCAAACAATGCAATTTAGTTCATTCCTATTTAAAACCCCTCCAAACCCCAGAGTTTTTTTTTCGCTACAGCGAGCATGAATTTCGATGCAGTGAAAACAAGGCAACAAGATAAACATTTTTCCTCACTCAACAAAAGCCATCCTACTAAACTAATAAAATCAACCTAACATTCATGAAAATTCTCAAAGTATAATGTGTCAAATTTTACGTACATTACAACCATAAATCATTGTCCATCAATTTGCTATATCACACACATTTACATATGTATATATATATACGTATATACCCATCATCATCATCTCACCAACCCATCATCAACATCACCAGCTCATGCGCACTCCCTACTCGCACATGGCTGGGTCATCACCGGATTATGCGCACTCCCTACTCGCACATAACCGGGTCATCCTCGGCTTATGCACACTCCCTACTCGCACATAGCCGAGTCAACATAATTACACAACATTATATTCAAGCACATATGTATATCAACATAATGCAGCCACATAGAAATCCATAATAACCACATTTCATAACATAAACCTTTTCTCAAAAGCTTGTTCCCAAGGCATTCATTTTCATGAAAAATTGCATAAAATCATTCAAACACTTTGTTCAAAACAGTCATATTCCCAAAACAATTTTGATAGGCAGTCCACTCACAGGTGTCGAAAATTCGGATTCCGGGTGAACTCTGACTAATAGTCCTCAAGCGTAATTCCTTTGCCTTTTCCGGACGTCTCACCACCTTGACAAATAACCAAGTCGAGGAATTTACCATATTGTCCCTAAATTGATATAAATTAATTTAAACTACTAATGCTTGATATGTAAATGCACAAATATACCCGATTACCGCTTAATCACGGTATCGATTAAATTCGACCGATCACCCGATTAATCGACGATTGTGTCCAAATCACCTCTAAATTAATTCATTTCTCCTCTAATACCTTAATTTACCACATACATTTAAATAAAGCCAAATTCAGCATTAGAACCCTCACAATTCCTTATAGAAAAAAAATTTGGTCATTTGGTGTACTAGCATCGAATTTTTTCTACATAACTGTTTCACCTTACTTCATCATTTTCCATGCCATTTTCCTTGAAATAAAAACAATCCCCCATTGATATTCAGCCCTCATGGTTCAGCCAACAAGGAACCCTAGAGAAATTAAATATTTCTTTAGTGTTTTTGTTCATAACCATGCTTAACTATCTCTAAACACTAACATAGTCTAAAATCAAATTATTCCAACAACAATTCCTCTTCCATACCCATTTTTCAGAATTGAATTCATCATGATAACTCAATATTCAACCATGGAAATCAAGAACAAAAGCATGGGTAAGCTAGGTATCAAGGAGAATTAAAGAAATTTTAACTTACCTAGCTTGTTTCCTTGATTTCTTCACTTTTTCTTTGAATTTCCACCTAGGTTTTCTTGTTTTTCCTTTTGTTCTTCCTTTTTTCTGGTTGCTGGATGTCTAGGCCGAATATGGTGAGGGAATTGGGGATTTAATGGGCTGATTTCTATAGAAAATAATAAAATAATCAAGCATGCCATGTGTCACATGCTTATTGGCCAAAATTTTAACTTTTTGACTTTTTCTTCTTAATTTTCCACCACAAATATTCTGGTATTTATCCAATCCTACCATAATTAAAATCCCTTGGTCTTGACAAGTGCTGGGCCGAAAATTTTACTGATTTGCCCCCGAGACAAAAAAATTACGATTTTGCCCTTATACTCCGAAATGTACCGGAATCTCATTATTTCTACTTTTCAACCTAAAATAACACTACTATTGATCAATATTAACCAATTGGGGCAAAAATTGTTTAAAAAAAATTTTCGTTTAGTCCACTAGTGGCAAAATTACCATTTTGCCCTTCTACTCTATAAATACCGGGAATCACAATTTTTCACTACTAAACATCATTTTATACTCCAATAATCATAATTATATTTCATATAATTATTCTTGGTCAAATGTGATCAAATCTTGGCTAAAAATCTCCATTTAATCATCAAATGGTAAAATGACCGTTTTGTCCCTAATTGGTCAATTTTCTGATGGACTCCAAACTGGACCTTGAACTCCAAATCACTATTCTAAACCATTCTGTTGGTTTTAAAATTTTCAAATTCCTCTTAGAATTTCTATTTGAACTAGTTCAAGGCTCGATTTAACTTAGTTGTACCACTCGATACAATACCGTCTTTTAATCGAGCTTGACAGGGTCTCACACCAGGCTTGTTGTATTCTCCTATATTCTTCATCACTCACCGATGCAACATTTCTTCCACAACCGGGAGGAAAATGTCGTACACCTGACACTTTTCTAAGAGGTTTACTTGCCACTGTTACTTTCTCCTTATCCTTTTCTGGTTGTCCCTTTTTCTCCCACAACCTGGTGGAAAGTGTCGGACTACTGTCACGCTCTTCCTAGAACAAATACCTCCTTCGGCTATCCTTAATTTCCCCCTTTCTTTAACATGTTCCTTAGATTTTCTCAAAAGGGAACCTCTTATGCTTACATTAATATTATTACTATCTGCACTTTTTGGACAACTCGGTTCAGGTTGCCATCGGCTCTTAGCAGTAGAATCTAGCGATCCCTCGCTAATACTATGAGAGGCGTCGGGATTACCGTCTCTCCTAGACATGGTGTATGTATCACCAGCGCACCTCAAAACCTATATGCAATCAAATAGTAATTGTTTAATTATTTATGCATCTCAAAAATAGGTAGATTTCTATATGTAGATGCATACATTCTATTCAATCTAACCTAACTTAACTTAACTTAACTGGACTTGGGGCCACGCAGTGTCAGAGTAGATTTCTTAAAACAACCTTAAAATCAAAAACTTTAAAATCCAAAGCTTTAAAATCAAAATATCTTATCTTTAAACCATGCTCTGATACCAATAAAATTGTCATGACCCGAAACTCCCCATCGAGCCCGTGACAACCGCCACGAGGCCTCGACAGACATTCTTCACCCCGAATGCCTATCGAAACCCCGTAAGGCTTAGCATCAACTTTCGCATCTCCCCGGTGAGCAACAATTATTAAATCTCGCATTTAAAAAAATCATAAGTCATTTTCAAATAAGAACAATAAAATATTATTTTCTGGCTCATAGGGGCATTTTCGTAATTTTTCTTCAAAAATCTCAAAACTTGGTAAAAATGTAATAGGTAAGCAGAAAATATATATTTAATGATTTAAAAACAAAATAAGTATCTAAAACGTTCATTTGAAGTGAAAATTTGACCATTTGAATATGATAAAAATATTCAATAAAATAAACTATTTTCTTGTAAAATAATTTTCATAAAACTATCGGTACATAATTCTTATAGCGTAAAAGATAATTATATTCATATATACTATAAAGCAAATAACCAAAGCATAAAATTTCTTTTACAGTGACACGTGGGCCCATATCTATCCAAAATGCATCGGAAGCTGGAAACCTACAGCTTTTACCGATTCGAGTCCAAATGAAGGTCCTTGTTCAAGTCAGCTAACTACGGAATTCCCTGAGCCTGAAATCTGAGGAAATGAGGGTAGTGAGATTATAAAATCCCAGTGAGTAAACAGATACCATCTAAACTATCTAAAGTCGAGTAAATGGAGACAATTAAAATAAATCATCATACTGTAATTTCATTACCATTCAACTCATTTCAACCAAATAAAATCAATCCATAAAAATCGAGTAATCAACTTGGCTTATGAATTTCTTAAAACTTTGGCTCGTGCCAAAACTCATACTCGGTGATACCTTGCGCAGGGCATCTAACCGAGTCCGCCAAGGCTGTTAAAATTTTGTGTACACTTAAAATATATTTTTGTTTGAAAAAAATACAGCCGCTCCTTGGCGTTGGCTGAGTTCCCCTTCACGTGGTGGTTTGGCGTGAAGTGAACCCTAAGCTATACCCCAGGAGATATCCTACGCGCCTCTCCGTTCGAGGTAATAATATAATGGAGTTTACCGTGCCCCTCTAATAGGCTGGTCCACGGAACCCCCTCTGCAGTAAATAATTAATATATAATCCACCAATCAATAAAATTCATTCTAGCATGTCATGGCAATTTATCGCAACCTAGCCTCTCAAGGCTGAATACACAGTATAAATAATTATAACACCAAAATCAGTTTAGCCATTCATGCTCATTTATTGTCATAAGCCATTCAATTCATAACCATAAATTTGCAACACAAACTAGCAGTCTCCAATTACTCTATTTTCAAAACCAATATTCGATTTTTCAGAAAATTTATAAAATCATTTTATAAAATCACAATTTCCCTTAAAACATAACAATTTACCATTTAAACCCATTTTTCATAAAATCACATAGTTGTATAAATCTACTCTAGATAATTAAGACGATAATAAGTTTACTCACAATGTCTAGAATGCAGACTTTCGAAGCACTCTGTCTACTGGTCCTCGGATGCAATTTCCTTGCCTTTATTGGAGGACTCACCACCTTGACACAGTACAAAATCGAGAATTTCACTAAGTTGGTACTAAATCAAAATTAAACTAATTTGGACTACCAATGCATGATATGGAATGCAAAAATGCACTGGTAACTATCTAAATCCGATATTAGCCTAATTCGTCTTATCACCCGATTAAATTCCTAACGGGTTCGTTTAAACTCCAATTTAATTCTTTTCAGTTTCTATACCTCAATTGCACCCAAATTAACTTAATGTCCCTCAGTGTGATGCAAATTATCAGTCCCAACAGCAAATTACGAAAATACCCCTAGTGGGTAAAAATTCGTATTTTTGCTCCGAAAATTCCCATTATTTTTCTAGGCTCATAATTCATTATTCCTTAACCAATTCTCCTAGAATAAAATCAAACTCATCCTCACTCACTACATGGTAAATTCAGCCATTAATGGTTGGGGGAGAAAATAAATTCTTTTCTTGTTGTTTTGTTTCTAAATATGCTAAACTAACTAAAAACACTAACATAAATTAAAATCAAATAAATCCAACAACTTTCTCTCTCCTAACCCATTTTTTCAGAATTGAATTCATCATGAAAACATGTAATTTAATCATGGAAAATAAAGAGAAATGCTTGGGAATAAGAAAACTCAAGCTTAATAGAAAAAATCTCACCTTTTTCACTTAATTTCCTTGAAAATTCACACTTTTTCTTTGATTTTCTCTCTCTAGGGTTTTGTTTTCTCCTTTCTCTCTCTTGTTTCTTGCTTGGCCGAATGTTGAAGAAGAAGAATGGGTGGGCTGATTTTTTTTATGCCTTTTTATTGTTTAATGAAATAATATTATTTTATTCATATTTTAAATATTTTATTAATTCATTTTTTTTTCTAGCCATCCACTTGTCCTATTTTTTCCACCATGCATTCCCTTTGACTTATCCAAGTCTTAAGTGAAATTTCCAGATTTTTCCAAAGTTTTGGTGGAGCAAATTTTTCAAAATTACACTTTTGCCCCTGAACTTTTCAAAAATTACATTTTTACCCCAAAAATTGAAAATTTTCCATAATGCATAATTTTCACTCCTCATACTCATTTCACACTCCAAATAATTAAATTTGATCAAAATCCTTTCAAAAAATTAAATTTTCGATTTCGAATGGTAAAATTACCATTTTACCCTTTTACTCCAAATTATACCGAAATTAAAATTTTTCACTTCTAAACCTCAAATCTTACTCCAATAAGTCAAATGGGGCCAAAAATCTTTTCTGAAAATTTCCATTTTGTCCCCAGGTGGCAAATGACCATTTTGCCCCTGGATAGCGAAAATTCCAGTTTGACTCCAAATTGATCCTCGAACTCCGAATCACCATATTAACCCATTCTGGGACTTTAAAATTCTTAATTTCATTGTAAATTCTCTATTTGATCTAGTTCAAGGCTTAAATCAACTTTGTTGTACCTTTAGGTACAATACCGACTTTTGTAAATTTTTTTTTTTGGACTCTCTTAGCATGTAAACATGCTATCCACCACATGTATGTCATCACAAATATTTTTGTAGAGTCGGGCTTGTCATCTTCTCCCCCACTTGGATCAACCATATGATCTTTCTTCTTGACTGATTTTGACATCCGGCTAAATATTAATATTTTAAAAATTTTATCTTGTCTCCTTAGTACTTGAAATACCTTATTATGCCTCACTTAACTTCTGAATCGCCTTTTATCTCACAAATTCTCCTATGATAAAATTATTATTATTTTCTCACTTGCGAAACATTTTATCCTAAACTACTCCTTTCGTCTTTTATCACTTCTAAACATTTTAATTGACCTCAATTTGCATTCGATCAACTTTATTTATCACCATATCAAAGTACGGGGTATTTCAATAAAAATTTCAATTTATTTTATAATTCCATTTATTTTATAAATTCATATTTTTCTCATAAAACAAGAAATTCATCATTTAAAATAATTTTCACAAATCACAAAATTGAATAAAAACTACTCTAGATAATTCAGATGATAATAGATTTACTCACAGGTTTCAAAAGTTCAGATTTCGGGTATACTCAGCTTAGTGATCCCCAAGCGTAATTTCCTTGCCTTTGTCGAAGGGCACACCACCTTGACATAGTATAAAATCAAGGAATTTACTACGTTGCCCTTAAATTGAAATAACTAATTTAGATCACTAATGCATGGTATGAAATGCAAAAGGTCTAAATTTTAGCTAAACACCGTATTGACCTATTTCGATCTTTTACCCGATAAATTGAAATACGCATCCAATTTAGCTCCAATTGATCCCATTTCTTTTTCTAATGCTTCAAATCACCAATGTCCAGCCAAATAAACCAAAAATCAGCAAAGCCACATTCATATTCCTTCTTGGAAAAATTCGGCCAAAATGGTGCATCATTGTCACAATTTTTCCTACTTGATTTTCTTTCTATAATTCATTAATTTCAATATCAAAAACCATGATTTCATAATCAAATAACGTAAAATAACATCACATTCTTCCTCACCATTGACTTGAAAATTCAGCTAAGGCTAGGTAATGGGAAAAATGAATGTTTTTCTACATATTTTGTTTACTAACATGCTAAACTAACACTAAACACTAACATATATCAAAATCAAATCAATCCAACAATTTTCTCTCTCTAGACCCATATGACCAGCCATTAAATCACCATGAAAACATGCAATTTAATCATGGAAAATAAGAAGAAATGCTTGGGAATAAGAAAACTCAAGCTTAATAGAAAAAATCTCACCTTTTTCACTTAATTTCCTTGAAAATTCACACTTTTTCTTTGATTTTCTCTCTCTAGGGTTTTGTTTTTGTTTTCTCTCTCTTCTTGCTGGTTTGGCCGGCCATGGGGTGGAAGATGGGCTGATTTTTTTTCCTTTTAAAAAGAAAAATAATAAATTAATAAAGGCATGACACGTGGCATCATGTCATTGGCCCATTTTTAAAACTTTAAAAATTTTAATCCTTTTTATCTCCACCACACAATTAGTCAATGGTCAAAATGAGAATAAGGGAAAACCATGTGCTGGACAAATGTCCTGGTGGTGAAAAATTACTGTTTTACCCCTAGGGTGGTAAAATTACCATTTTACCCCTATGCTCTGAAAAATACCAAGAATAAATTTTTTTCACTTCTTAATCCTCAAATCATACTCCAATAAGTCAAATGGGGCCAAAAATCTTTTCTAAAAATTCTCATTTTGTCCTCAAGTGGCAAATGACCATTTTGCCCTTAGATAGTGAAAATTCTGGTTTGACTCCAAATTGATCCTCGAACTCCAAATCACCATATTAAACCATTCTGAGACTTTAATATTCTTAATTTCATCTTAAATTCTCTATTTGATCTAATTCGAGGCTTAAATCAACTTTGTTGTACCTCTAGGTACAATACCAACTTTTGTAAATTTTTTTCGGGACTCTCCTAGCATGCAAACATGCTATCCATCACATGTATGTCATGACAAGTATTTTATAAAGTCAGGCTTGACATCTTTTCCCCTACTTGGATCAACCATATGATCCTTCTTCATATCTGATTTCGACATCCGGTTAAACATTAATATTGTAATACTATTTCATTAATAAAATATTGTTTTATTCTAAAAATTTTATCTTGTCTCTTTGGTTCCCAAAATACCTTATTATATCTCAATTCACATCCGATAAGCTTTATTTGTCACCATATCAAAGTATGGGGCATTTCACTAATTCAAGTCTACCTCAACCCTTATATCTCTCATGGGAGTCCCATATTAGTGGAGATCCAGATCTGCTCTAATATCACTTGTCACAGACCCATATTTTCAATCCAAAAGACATGTTTTGTAGGTGTTAGAAGGTCCATATTTATATATCCAAGACCTACCCAAGCTCTTACTAATGTGAGATCTATGACATTATTACTCTCCTCAAGATCATCCAGGTTCAGAGTTCCAATCCCTATTTCTCCTCTACGAACCATATGTATTAATAAATAATATATTTAACCATTAATGCATTATCTATTCAATTTTTTATTTATAAAATTTTTTGTGTAGATTTGTGGTGTGATTTCACCATCAAAACAGTATTTTAATTTTTTTTAAAAAAAAAGTTATAGAGGTGTGGTCTGGCATCAAAGCAGCCCAATGAGGCAGGATCTATCGCCAATCAACACAGGTCTGACCTTATAGAAGCTAATCTGGCCTCTTTGGGGCCGAATCGAATTTGGATTGAAAAAGCATCAAATATGTATCATCATATTCTAATTTATCTGTCACGACCCGGAACCTCCCTCAGGCCCATGACAATCGCCGCGACGTCCCGATTGACACTCATTACCCGAAATGCCAACCGAAACCCCGCAAGGCTTACATATCAGTTTCTTTCCTTTCCTATGAGCAATCGTTGTTAAATATCGAGTTTTTAGAGAATATACACTATTTTAGATCAAAAACAATCAAAATAAAATTTTCGCCACACAAGGGTATTTTGGTCATTTTTTCTAAAAAATTTTGAAACTGGCTAAAACGTAATATACAAGTACAAAACACATAATTCATATTCAAAATGAGTTTAAAAGTCTAAAATCTTCATTTAAAACGAAATTACGGTTATTTGAATATAATAAGAAAATAAAGAAAATATTAAGGGAAATATTCTATTTTCTTATAAAACAATATTTATAAAGTTATACGTGAATAATTTTTATAGCGTAAAAACTAAATAAATTTATACATACTGAATACAGTAAGCCAAAATATTTAATTTAATTTACAATAACAAGAGGGCCCCCGAATAAACAAAAGTAAAGAGGACTGTGAACCTACGGTTTGGAAAATGCAGATCCAATGGTAGTCCTCGATGAGATCAGCTATCTACAGTCTATACTGAACCTGAAATGGGTGGACAGGAAGGTAGTGAGATTATAAAATCCCAATGAGTAAATAGACATTATCATAAATATCTAAAGGCGAGTAAAATGGAGGCAAGTTTAAACAACAAATTTCAACCCATTTCATAATGTTTCCAATTTATTTCTTAAACCATAAAATATTTGGAATTTACCAAAACAGTTGTTAAGGCTTATGTCTTTTATTAAAACAAGGCTCAAGCCAAAACTAATCCTCAGGGATACCTTGGCCGAGGCATCTAACCGAGTCCGCCAAGGGTGTTAAAATATTCACACGTGAAACACATTTTTATTTTTAAAACCAGTCGTTCCTTGGCGTTGGCCGAGTTACACATTCACGTGGGGGTTCGACGTGAAGTGAGCTTTAATACTACCCCGGGAGTTACCCTCCTCGCCTCTACAACCGAAATAACTATATAACTGGGTTTATCGTGCCCCTCTAATAGGCAGTCCACGAAAACCCGTCACTACAGTGGCTAACCCACCAATTTTAATAAAATTTCGACAGTATAACGTGGCTTTTATTTATTTATCCAGCCTGCATAGTAAAAACAACTTACATAAATTTCCCAATGCACTCACAAAATATAGCCACATATACTCATTTCTCATAAGCCATTCCTAGGAAAATATATATTTTTCAAGTCAATTTGCAGCCTCCAATTACTCAATTTCATAATCAATACAATATATTTTTATTTGTCACATTTATTCCTAAAACATCAAAAATCTCGTTTTAATCTCGTTCTCATTTCATAAAATACATAAAGGGCATTTAAAAATAAACTTTAGATAATTTACAATAATAATAAGTTTACTCACCGTTTGTACAAACTAAAAGCTTTCTAAGCGCCCCGATCACTACTCGTCGGGTACGACTTCTTTGCCTTTTTCGAAAGGCTCTCCTCCTAGACACATTACAAAAATTTACATAATTCATCACATTGATGCTAAATCACTATATAATTAACTTAAATCCTATACTAATGCATGGTATGAAATGCAATAGCCTAAAACGGCTTAAACGCGGTATTAACCTATTTTTGGCACTTTGCCCGATAAATTGCTGACGCTCTCCATTTTAGCTCTAAATCATCTCATTCTCTCTCCAACATTTTTAACCATTAAATATCAGCCAATAACCTTCTAAAAACAACAAAATCAGCTCACTCCCTTTCTTGGAAAATTCGGCCAAAAATGAGACATTAACTCAGTTAATTTTCTACTTTGTTTTTTTATCACGTTTAATTGTTTTTTTATCATTTTCTCTTCATTTCCCTTAGAATAAAATCATTTCATCATCATTGTACAGCATTGAGCATCCAGCCAAGAGTGGGTATTGTGAAAATTTAATGATTTCTTGCCCAATTTAATTTCTAAATACATTTAACTAACTAAAACTATCAATTTAACTAAAAATCAAAACCTAAAAATTTCAATTTCTCTCCCCTAGAATTTCGTCCAGCCCTTGATATCACTTTTTGATCTCTCTCCTCAAGCATTCTAAATGGAAATAAAGGCATAGGAAAGGTAGAAATAAAGCTAAAATCAAAAAATTTTACCGTTAGACGCGTAAACGGGCGAAAAACGCGAATTCCCCTTTGAATTTTCTTGTTTCTCTTTGGTTTTTCTTTTTTTCTTCCTTTCCTCTCTATTTCCTCTCTTGTTCTTCCTTATGGTCGGCCAGCACTTAAAATGGGGTTTATATGGGCTGACTTTTCATTAAAATAATATTATTTCATTTTTAAAAATGCCACCTGTCACTTTCCCATTGGTCCATTTTTAAAATTTCATCCATTTGTTTCTAAATTTTCACCATACACTTGTCCCACATATCCATAGCTTAGATAAAATTCTCAGACTTATCCAAAGTTTCGGTGGAGTAATTTTTGAAATTTACACTTTTACCCTCGTAAAAGTGAAATTACATTTTTGCCCAAAAAACTGAAAAATTGCCCATAGACATATTTTTCATCCCTTATACTCATACCATTCTCCAATTTGTCAAATTTGATCTAAATTCTCTCAAAATCTCAAATTTTGTCCGTGGGTGGAAAAATTACGATTTTGCCCCTACACTCCAGAAATCACCAGAATTAAACTTTTTCACTTCCTATCATTAAATTATACTCCAAATAGTTAATCTTGGTCAAAAATTTCACTCCATGATCAAATTATTATCTTAGGTGGCAAAATGACGATTTTGCCCCTAAACATCCAAATTTCCAATTTTACCCCAAATGAACCCTCGAACTCCAAACAATCATTTTTAGTCATTCCTTGACTATAAAATATTAAATTTCATCCTACAATTCCTATTTGAACTAGTTCGAGGTTAAATCAACTCAAGTATACCATTAGGTACAATACCGAGTTTCGTCTATTCTTAGGTGCTTTTCCTAGCATAATAACATGCTACTCAGTTCATGTATGTCATGACATGTGTTTATAAGGTCAGGTTTTACAACTCTATCCCTCTAAAAATAAAATTTTGACCTCAAAATTTCACTTACCAGATTTGACGAACAGATGCGGGTATTGGTTCCTCATCTGATGCTCTACTTCCCATGTCATTTCCTCCATTCGAGCACTTTTTCACAACACTTTGACCATTGAAATATTCTTCTTTCTCAGTACTCGATCCTTTCGATCCAAGATACTCACAGGTTGTACCTCGAACTTCAAATCATCATGCAACTCAATTGAAGGTGCTTCGAGGACGTGAAAGAGATCTAGTACATATTTCTTAAGCATGGAGACATGGAAAACGTTGTGGATCCGATCTAACTCCGGAGGTAATTCTAACCAATAAGCCACTGGTCCAATCCTTTCAATGATTCGGAATGGTCCAATATATCTCGGGTTGAGCTTTCCCCTCTTCGCAAATCGAATCACACCTTTCATTATCCAATAAAACACCATAATTTATCATGATAGTATAATCAATAAGATTTAATACTTCAAAGTATTCAAATTATTACCTTTCCAAGGAGAAACCTTAAGAAACACTTTATCATCGATCTCAAACTCCAAGTCTTTTCTCCGTTTATCTGCATAACTCTTCTGCCTATCCTGGGCTACCTTTAGCCTCTCTCGTATAACCTTGATCTTGTGATTAGTTAGCTCGATCAATTCCACACTCACTAACTTCCTTTCACCCACTTCATCCCAACAAAGTGGAGTATGACATTTTCTTCCATATAAAGGTTCGTACGATGCCATACCAATGCTAGACTGAAAGCTATTGTTGTAAGCAAATTCCACCAATGGCAAATGTCTGTCCCAACTCCCAATAAAGTCAATGACACAAGCCCGTAACATATCCTCCAAGGTCTAGATAGTCCTCTCTAACTGACCATCTGTCTGTGGGTGAAAAGTAGTGCTAAATTTTAATTTGGTTCTAAGAGCTTCTTGAAATTTCAGCCAGAATCGAGAAGTGAATCGAGGATCTCGGTCTGACACTATAGAAACGGGAACTCCATGTAGCCTCATAATCTCATCTATATAGAGCTGAGCCAGCTTCTCAATAGAGTATGTACTATGGACAGCTAAAAAGTGAGCGGACTTAGTCAACCGATCTACGATCACCCAGATCGCATCTTTTCCCCTCTGTGTCCGCAGCAATCCCAAAACAAAATCCATAGTTACATGCTCCCATTTCCACTCGAGAATAGGTAAAGACTAAAAGTGTACTTGCTAGCCTCTGATGCTCCGCCTTAACTTGCTGACATACAAGACACTTTGCTACGAATTTTGCTACGTCTCGCTTCATACCCAGCCACCAATAATTCTCCTTGATAGTCCTATACATCTTGGTGCTTCCGAGATGTAATGCATAGGCAGATGAATGGGCTTCTTCCATGATCGCCTGTCTCAACTGGTTTCCCTCAGGAACACAAACTCGATCTCTAAACATCAAGACGTTATCCTCTCTAAATCTGAACTCACTGACTCCCCCATCGGTCAGTTTTTGAATTTCTTTTCTTAACTCATCATCAGACCTCTGAATGTCCTTGATCTAATTAAGTAACGAAGGTCGCACAATGACGTTTGCCAATAAGGATCCATCCTCACCATTTCTCAACTGGACCCCAAGAGATTTCATCTCTATTAATGCTGGAAAGTAACAATTCTGAAGTGCTGCTAAAGACGATGAAGACTTACGACTTAAGGCATCAGCTACAACGTTCGCCTTTCCCGGATGATAGTCTATCACCAAGTCATAATCTTTTATCAACTCCAACCATCGCCTTTGCCTCAAATTAAGCTCCTTTTGGGTGAGCAAATATTTTAAACTCTTGTGATCCTTAAATATCCGACAATGCTCACCATATAAGTAATGCCTCCAGATTTTTAAAGCAAACACCACTGCTGCTAACTCTAAATCATGGGTAGGGTAATTTGCTTCATGCCTCTTTAGCTGTCTAGAAGCATAAGCCACAAATTTTTCATCCTGCATAAATACGCACCCCAACCCCAACTTTGAGGCATCACTATATACTACAAATCCCTTACCATTAACAAGAAGTGTTAAAACGGGAGCGGAGGTTAACCGGTTCTTTAGCTCCTGAAATTGATTCTCACAAACATCATCCCACACAAACTTAACTCCCTTACGAGTTAGATGGGTCAAAGGAGCTACTATTAAGGAAAACCCCTGAACAAACCTCCGATAATAATCGGCTAATCCGAGGAAACTACAAATCTCCATCACTATCTTAGGTTGCTCCCATTGTAAAATTGCCTCTACTTTCTTGGGATCAACATATATTCCAGTTCTCGATACTACGTGTCCCAAGAATACCACTTCCTATAACCAAAACTCACACTTCGAAAACTTTGCATACAACTGTCTTTCCCGCAAAGTTTGTAATACTATACGCAAGTGGGCAGCGTGCTTATCATTATCTCTCGAGTAAATCAGTATGTCATCAATGGACACAATAACAAACTTGTCCAAGTAAGGGTGGAACACCTTGTTCATGAGATCCATAAAAGCTGCCGGTGCGTTAGTTAACCCGAAAGGCATGACCAAGAACTCATAATGACCGTACCGAGTCCTGAACGCTGTCTTGGGTACATCATGTTCTTTAATCCTTAACTGATGATACCCAAACCTTAGATCAACCTTGGAAAACACTGTAGCTCCCTGTAATTGATCGAAAAGATCATCAATCCTCGGTAACAGATACTTGTTCTTAATGGTCATTCTATTAAGCTGTCGGTAATCGATACATAACCGAAGTGTACCGTCTTTCTTTTTCACAAATAAAATTGGTGCTTCCCACGGAGATATACTAGGGTGTATAAAACCCTTGTCCACCAACTCTTGCAATTGTACTTTCAACTCCTTCAACTCTGCCGGAGCCATTCTATATGGAGGGATAGAAATAGGTGCGGTACCCGGAAGTAAATCAATAGGGAACTCAAGCTCTCGATCAGGAGGCAGTTCCGATAAATCATCAGAAAATACATCAGGAAACTCACTTACTATCGGGACATCCTCTAACTTAGGTTCCCCCTTTGAAGTATCAATCACGTATGCCAAATAAGCCGGATACCCTTTCTGCACTAATTTCGAAGCTTTGATGGTCGAGATTACACAGGACGGTAATACTCGACGTTTCCCTACAAACACAATCTTTGCTCCCTCTGAATTTCGAAGAACAACTTCCTTTCAGAAACAATCCACGTTCGCTCGATGTGCAATTAACCAGTCCATGACCAATATTAGATCAAAATCTAGGATCTCTAGAGGAATTAAGTCACCTCTAAATTCTTCCTCGCCTACCCTTACCCCACAGTCTCTATAACAACTGTTTCTAACTAGCTTTTCTCCTAAATGGGTGTGAATTACAATTTCTTCCTCTAATGGTGATAGGTTTCTATCAGCAATTGATGCAAATGCGGTGCTCACATAAGACTTATCTGAGCCAGAATCTATCAAAACATAAGCATCTTTATCAAATAAAGACATAGTACCTGTCACTGCTCCAAGTCAGACCCGTGCCTCATCTTCCGTCACAGCGAAAACTCTTGTTGAGGTACGAGTCTGTGGTCTCGAAGGTGGATGTGCCGGGGTATTACTCTCCACACCGGACCATATGGCCATTCCCTGTCTTAGTGGCAACCTAGAAGAATCTCTCCTCTGCATATCAGTGTGAGCTGATGAAGATGATGCAACTACCGTGGCTCGTCCTAACCGTGGGCAATTACTCCTAATATGACCCGTCTGTCCACATTGGAAACATCTTGTTGACCCTCTACATAGCCCACTATGATAATTCCCACAATTTTTGCATCGATCAGAACCTCCGAAACTCTTCTCAGAACCAATAATAGCTGATCTGCTAAACCTCGAAGGTCTCTGTTGTGATGGTGGAAATGGAGGTCGAGGAGATGTCACGGAAACAGAAGTAGTACTCCCTGAAATCGCTGAGTCCTTGCCTCTTTTTACTGGCTGAGTAGAAGACATACCAGGATTCCTCCTTTTTGCAAACTCAGTCTGAATCCTTCTATTCTCAGTCTCGAGCTTCTCAGCCCGTAAAGCCATCTGTACCACCTCCTTATACGGCTCCCTACCAGTCACTATCATCCGCTCTCTAATCTCATTACAGAGCCTTTCCTCGAAATAACTGGCCTGATCCTACTCAGATTTCACCAGATCTGGCACATATAACATCAACTCGTTAAAACGAGTCTCGTACTCCTCTACAGTTAGATTCCTCTGTTTCAAACTCAAAAATTCTCTCTTCTTTTCTTTCTGATGAAAATAAGTGAAATACTGACCATCGAATTCCCTGAGAAAATTGGACCACGTTTGAGGAGTAGTGGAATGGGACTTCACTGAATTCCACCAAGTACGAGCCCTTTTCTCTAATAATCTCATAGCCACCATTAGCTTCATGTCGTCGTCTAATCTTATATCAGAGAAAGTCTCTGAAACTTGATTAATCCAGTCCTTTGCCATAGTGGCATCCAACTCACCCGTGAAAGACACACAACCGAGCTGTCTAGCCTCCTTTAGCTTCTTGGAAATGGATACATCTTGTACCGGTGGTGGAACTAAAGGAGTAACTGGTGGTACTATAGGTGGAACTTGACTAGTCGGAGCTCCATCAGCCATTGCGGTAAAGAAAGCTGCCAATGCTTGTGCTGCCTCAATAGGCATGGTGAGAATACCCGTAGGTGGCGAAAGAGGTGGAGGATGTGGAGGACTATCGGCCTGCTCAGCAGTAGGTGCTGCCCGAATGGTAGACGCAACTGATTCTTCCCCTACTGCATCTAGCTGACGACGTTGGGAAAGACCTTTTCCCCTCCCAACCGATCTAGTGAGAGGTGGGCGTCTGCGTCGATGAGGCATAATAATCTATTAGAGAAAACGAGAAAGCTTAGGGAACCTTAGGCTCTATATGAAAATGCATGCATTATATTCAACCTAACCTAACTTAATTTTGGGCTGCACTGATACTGTAAATTTTTAAAACCACTTTAAAACCAAAAACTCTTATCTTTAAAACTAAAAGCTCTGATATCAATAGAATTGTCACGACCCGGAACCTCCCTCAAGCCCATGACAATCGCCGCGACGTCCTGATTGACATTCATTATCTAGAATGCCAACCGAAACCCCGCAAGGCTTACATATTAGTTTCTTTCCTTTCCTGTGAGCAATCGTTGTTAAATATCGAGTTTTTAGAGAATATACACTATTTTAGATCATAAACAATGAAAATAAAATTTTCGCCACACAGGGGTATTTTGGTCATTTTTTCTCAAAAATTTTGAAACTGGCTAAAACGTAATATACAAGTACAAAACACATAATTCATATTCAAAATAAGTTTAAAAGTCTAAAATCTTCATTTAAAACGAAATTACGGTTATTTGAATATAATAAGAAAATAAAAGAAATATTAAGGGAAATATTATATTTTTTTATAAAACAATATTTATAGAGTTATATGTGAATAAATTTTATAGCATAAAAACTAAATAAATTTATACATACTGAATACAGTAAGCCAAAATATTTAATTTAATTTACAATAACAAGAGGGCCCCCGAATAAACAAAAGTAAAGAGGACTATGAACCTACGGTTTGGAAAATGCAGATCCAATGGTAATCCTCGATGAGATCAGCTATCTACAGTCTATACTGAACCTGAAATGGGTGGGAAGGAGGGTGGTGAGATTATAAAATCCCAATGAGTAAACAAACATTATCATAAATATCTAAAGGCGAGTAAAATGGAGGCAAGTTTAAATAACAAATTTCAACCCATTTCATAATGTTTCCAATTTATTTCTTAAACCATAAAATATTTGCAATTTACCAAAAAAATTGTTAAGGCTTATGTCTTTTATTAAAACAAGGCTCAAGCCAAAACTAATCCTCGGGGATACCTTGGCCGAGGCATCTAACCGAGTCCGCCAAGGGTGTTAAAATATTCACACGTGAAACACATTTTTATTTTTAAAACCAGCCGTTCCTTGGCGTTGGCCGAGTTACACATTCACGTGGGGGTTCGACGTGAAGTGAGCTCTAATACTACCCCGGGAGTTACCCTCCTAGCCTCTACAACCGGAATAACTATATAACTGGGTTTACTGTGCCCCTCTAATAGGCAGTCCACGGAAACCCGTCACTGCAGTGACTAACCCACCAATTTTAATAAATTTCGACAGTATAATGTGGCTTTTATTTATTTATCCAGCCTGCATAGTAAAAACAACTTACATAAATTTCCCAATGCACTCACAAAATATATCCACATATACTCATTTCTCATAAGCCATTCCTAGGAAAATATATATTTTTCAAGTCAATTTGCAGCCTCCAATTACTCAATTTCATAATCAATACAATATATTTTTATTTGTTACATTTATTCCTAAAACATCAAAAATCCCGTTTTAATCTCGTTCTCATTTCATAAAATACATAAAGGGCATTTAAAAATAAACTTTAGATAATTTACAATAATAATAAGTTTACTCACCGTTTGTACAAACTAAAAGCTTTCTAAGCGCCCCAATCACTACTCGTCAGGTACGACTTCTTTGCCTTTTCCGGAAGGCTCTCCTCCTAGACACATTACAAAAATTTACACAATTCATCACATTGATGCTAAATCACTATATAATTAACTTATATGCTATACTAATGCATGGTATGAAATGCAATAGCCTAAAACGGCTTAAACGCGGTATTAATCTATTTTTGGCATTTTGCCCGATAAATTGCTAACGCGCTCCATTTTAGCTCTAAATCATCTCATTCTCTCTCCAACATTTCTAACCATTAAATATCAGCCAATAACATTCTAAAAACAACAAAATCAGCTCACTCCCTTCCTTGAAAAATTCGACCAAAAATGAGACATTAACTCGGTTAATTTTCTACTTTGTTTTTCTATCATGTTTAATCGTTTTTTTATCATTTTCTCTTCATTTCCCTTAGAATAAAATCAATTCATCATCATTGTACAGCATTGAGCATCCAGCCAAGAGTGGGTATTGTGAAAATTTAATGATTTCTTGCCCAATTTAATTTCTAAACACATTTAACTAACTAAAACTATCAATTTAACTAAAAATCAAAACCTAAAAATTTCAATTTCTCTCCCCTAGAATTTCGTTCAGCCCTTGATATCACTTTTTGATCTCTCTCCTCAAGCATGCTAAATGGAAATAAAGGCATAGAAAAGGTAGAAATCAAGCTAAATCGAAAAATCTTACCGTTAGACGCGTAAACGGGCGAAAAACGCGAATTCCCCTTTGAATTTTCTTGTTTCTCTTTGGTTTTTCTTTTTTTCTTCCTTTCCTCTCTATTTCCTCTCTTGTTCTTCCTTATGGCCGGCCAGCACTTAAAATGGGGTTTAAATGGGCTGACTTTTCATTAAAATAATATTATTTCATTAAAAAAATGCTAGGTGTCACTTTCCCATTTGCCCATTTTTAAAATTTCATCCATTTGTTTCCAAATTTTCACCATACACTTGTCCCACATATCCATAGTTTAGATAAAATTCTCAGACTTATCCAAAGTCTCGGTGGAGTAATTTTTAAAATTTACACTTTTGCCCCCGTAAAAGTGAAAAATTATATTTTTGCCCAAAAAACTGAAAAATTACCCATAGACATATTTTTCATCCCTTATACTCATACCATTCTCCAATTTTTCAAATTTGATCTAAATTCTCTCAAAATCTCAAATTTTGTCTGTGGGTGGAAAAATTACGATTTTGCCCCTACGCTCCAGAAATCACCAGAATTAAACTTTTTCACTTCCTATCATTAAATTATACTCCAAATAGTTAATCTTGGTCAAAAATTTCACTCCATGATCAAATTATTATCTTAGGTGGCAAAATGACGATTTTGCCCCTAAACATCCAAAATTCCAATTTTACCCCAAATGAACCCTCAAACTCCGAAGAATCATTTTTAGTCATTCCTTGGCTATGAAATATTAAATTACATCCTACAATTTCTGTTTGAACTAGTTCGAGGTTAAATCAATCAAGTATACCATTAGGTACAATACCGAGTTTCGTCTATTCTTAGGTACTTTTCCTAGCATAATAACATGCTACTCAGTGCATGTATGTCATGACATGTGTTTATAGGGTCAGGTTTTACATTATCAGTCTATTAATTTGGAATTTTAATTTACTATCTACTTTTTTTTTCTATAAACACAAATGTAAATGTTAATGTTTCAAATCTAAAAATGGTTGTAAATATTTAAAAAAATTTATGATAATATATATATATATATATTAAACATGTGATGGAGGAAGTAAAATCTTTAATGGAAAAAGTTTGTACCTAGCTTTAGGGGCGAAGCTAAGGGTGGTCTTTTCCCTTAAAGAGATAAGGGACAATCTCATTTTGGCCCACCCTAGAATTTATAATTTACATATGATAACTTTGATGAGTTGCTATCCCTTCTATTTTTTGTTTGCAATGGTCTAGGTTTGCTCACAACAATACTAAACAAAATGTTTAGATCTTAAAAGTAATAATCTAATAATAAATGAATTCTAATGTGAATTATAATGTGGATGTATAAATTTTTTGTGATTTTCATGAATTTAGTATATTGTTTGATTATAATTTATGATTATGAGATATTATTTTTAAATTAATTATAAAATTTAATGTCGATCCTAGACTGCATAAGATGGTAATATTAGTTTTTTAAGACCATCTTATGAAGGCATGGACCAATCTACAATTCAAAACTTTTAAGATCAATTCTACATAAATGGTCTATGGTCTTCAACTACAAGATTGACTTAGGGAAGGTAATGGGTACCTTGTTACACGGTACCCACGGATACCCGACTTAGTTAAATATGGTTAGGGTACCCTATAATCGAGTTTGAGATGGGTTCGGGGTAGTGATTTCACTATCCATATCGAGTTCAGGTACCACTCCTTGGATACCCGCTACTTGAACCTAATTACCATCTATAAATATTTTATTATTATTTCAATAATTAAATTAAAAATATACAATTTTTACCAACTTTACAAGCAATTCTTTTTGTTAAAAACTAACAAATATATGAAAAGTACGGTTACTATAATTATTAATGTGATGACATTAATATATTTAAATTAAAAAACTATTAAATTATTAATTATGTTTAAATAATATGAATATCATATCATATTATAACGTAATATAATTACTCTTTTATATATATATATATATATATATATATATATATATATATATATATATATATATACTTTTAACATATATATATTTACTTTCTATTTTGTGTTAACAGTACAAAAATTATAATTTATAAAATTATTAATAATAATATATATACTATTGTTTATATAAACTTATAATATATATTCTTAAAGAGAGCTGTCAATATTAAAATAGTCTTAAAACCTAACTATTTTTTTTAATTTCATGAAATTAAGGACAAATCCATATAATTAATTAAATTAAATCATAAAATATGATTATTAATTAATTTATGATTTTTTTAATATATATAGTATATATATTGTGTTAATTTATAAGAAATATAATTACTATTATATATATACTAAATATTTTTAGTATATATATACTCTAAATATAAACAAATTATTTTCTGTTTTGTCTTAACATTACAAAAATTATAACTTATAAAATTATTAATTATAATATATATATTTTTATTTATATAAACTTATAATATATAAATTTAAAGAGAAGTTGTGAGATTGGAATAGGTTTGAAACTTTTTTTTTAAAATTTCATGTAATTAAGAACAAACCCATAAAGTTAATTAAATTAATTCATGAAACTATAATTATTAATTAACATGTAATGTCTTTTAATATATATATATATATTATATATATTAGGTTCATTTATAAGGAATATTGTCAAACCCTGTTTTATAAAATAATTACGACGTCATTTACATGCTCAATAGAATGGTTACATATTTAGGAAGTTTGAGAAAATCATTAAAAGACGATATTGCCCCTAATGGTATAATTAAGTAGATTAAGCCTTGAACTAGTTCAAATAGAAATTTTAAGGTGAAATTAAGAGTTTCATGGTCCAGGGATGACTTAAAATAGTGATTCGGAGTTCGAGGATCAATTTGGAGTCAAACCGAAATTTTCACTATCTAGGGGCAAAATGGTCATTTGCCACTTGGGCACAAAATGGAAATTTTTAGAAAAGATTTTTTTGGCCCCATTTGACTTATTGGAGTATGATTTGAGGTTTAGAAGTGAAAAAGTTTAATTTTGGTGATTTCTGGAGTGTAGGGGTAAAATCGTAATTTTTCCAACCTCGAACAAAATTTGAGATTTTGAGAGAATTTAGATCACATTTTACAAATTGGAGAATGGTATGAGTATAAGGGATGAAAAATATGTCTATGGATAATTTTTCAGCTTTTGGGGTAAAAATGTAATTTTTGACTTTTACGGGGGCAAAAGTGTAAATTTCAAAAATTACTTCACCAAGACTTTGGATAAGTCTGAGAATTTTATCTAAGTTATGGATATTTGAAGGAATAATGTGTGGTGGAGATTTAAAGCTTAAAAGATAAGAATTTTAAAAAAATGGACCAATAATGTAGTGACATGTGGCAAGTTTAGAAAACAAGGGGTTTATTTAACTATAAAAATCAGCCCACACCACCATTTTCTCTTCATTTTGGCCGGCCATAGCAAGAAAACAAGGGGGAAAAGAAAAACAAAAACCTAGGTGGAGAAATTCAAGGGAAAATTGGTGAAAATTCAAGGAAACAAGTGACAAAAGGTAAAATTTCTTGATTTTGACTTGTGATCTACCTTTCCCATGCTTTTCTCCTTATTTTTCATGGTTAGATTTCATGTTTTCATGGTGAATTCATGGCTGCCCAAATGGGTATGGAGAGAGAATGAAGTTAGATTAATTTGATTTTAAGTTATGCTATTGTTTTAAGTTAGTTTAGCATATTTAGAAACAAAACAACAAGAAAAGAATTCATTTTCCTCCATTACCATTATTGGCCGAATTTTCTAGGAAAATATTGGCTGATGATCTTGATATTTATTTGAGGAATTATGATGAATAATGATGAATTATGAGCCTAGAAAAATAATGGGAATTTTCGGAGCAAAAATATGAATTTTTACCCATTAGGGGTATTTTCGTAATTTGCTACTGGGACTGATAATTTGCACCACACTGAGGGACATTAAGTCAATTTGGGTGCAATTGAGGTATAGAAACTGAAAAAAATTAATTTGGAGTTTAAACGGATGCGTATATCGATTTAATCGGGTAATAAGCTGAATTAGGTCAGCACCGCATTTAAGCGATAGTCGGATAAGTTGCATATCATATCATGCATATACATCGAGCCTGAAATAGCTTATGACTGTTAGACATAATTTAATTGGAATATGTGTCATGGATTATGGTTAGGTGGTGAGCCATTGGATACGGGTAAAGGACTGTACCCGCGGATTGAAAACAGGAGTATTTCTACTCCTAATACTGTGAGTGGACAATTTATCGTTTTAAATATCTGGAGTAATTATACTTGTTTGATGCTTTTATTGAATGGTGAGTTTAAGTTATAAAATATTATGTTTTCCAATTAAAATGTTTTTTTTTATAAAAATGATATTTATACTGGTTTTGAAATCAAATATTATTTTGGGAAAATTGAGTATATGGAGACTGTGTTGAAATTTATGATTTTATATGTTATTGAAATTAGGGCTTATGACACTATGGTAGCATGATGGCTAAATTTTTGGGGTTGGCATGAAATGTATGAACAATTTTGGATTGGTCTCGGTAGACTGGATTAAATTTTATTCGCCATATTATGCTACTGAAAATTTTATGGGTCTGGTGGTATATTAAATGGTCACTGCAGTGGTGGGGGTTTCCGTGGATTGCCTATAAGAGGGGCACGGTAACTCAATTATATATTGAAATACCCCATACTTTGATATGGTGATAAATAAAGTTGATCGAATGCAAATTGAGGTCAATTAAAATGTTTAAAAGTGATAAAGACGAAAGGAGTAATTTAGGATAAAATATTTCGCAAGTGAGAAAATAACAATAAAATAATAATAATTTTATCGGAGGAGAATTTGTGAGATAAAAGGCGATTCGGAAGTCAAGTGAGGCATAATAAGGTATTTTGGGTACCAAGGAGACAAGATAAAATTTTTAGAATAAAATAATATTTTATTAATGAAATAATATTAAAATATTAATATTTAGCCGGATATCGAAATCAGTCATGAAGAAGGATCATATGGTTGATCCAAGTGGGGGAGAAAATGACAAGCCCGACTCTATAAAAATATTTGTCATGACATACATGTGATGGATAGCATGTTTGCATGCTAGGAGAGTCTTGAAAATTTTACAAAAGTCGGTATTGTACCTAGACGTATAACAAAGTTGATTTAAGCCTCCAACTAGATCAAATAGAGAATTTATGATGAAATTAAGAATTTTAAAGTCTCAGAATGGTTTAATATGGTGATTCGGAGTTCGAGGATCAATTTGGAGTCAAACTAGAATTTTCGCTATTTAGAGGCAAAATGGTCATTTGCCACTTGAGGACAAAATGAGAATTTTTAAAAAAGATTTTCGGCCCCATTTGACTTATTGGAGTATGATTTGAGGTTTAGAAGTGAAAAATTTTAATTCCGGTATAATTTGGAGTATAAGGGTAAAATGGTAATTTTACCACCCTAGGGGCAAAACAATAATTTTCCACCACCAGGACATTTTTCCAGCACATGATCATCTCTTATCGTCATTTTGACCATTGAATAATTGTGTGGTGGAAATTAATAGGATTTAAATTTTTAAAGTTTTAAAAACGGGCCAATGACATTATGCCATGTGTCATACCTTTATTATTTTATTGTTTCCTTATAAAAAGGCATAAAATCAGCCCATTTTCTTCATATGGCCGGCCAAGCAAGGAAGAGAGAGAAAGAGAGGAAGAACAAACCCTAGGTGAGGAATTTCAAGAGAAAAAGTGTGGAAAATTAAGGAAAACAAGTGGAAAAAGGTAGGATTTTCAACTTAAGCTTGAAATCTATTTTCCTTAAGCATTTCTCCTTATTTTCCATGCTTAAATTACATGTTTTCATGAGGAAATGATGGCTGATCACAATGGGTTAGGAGAGAGAAAGTTGTTAGATTAATTCGATTTTAAGTTATGTTAGTGTTTTAAGTTAGTTTAGCATATTTAGAAACAAAACAACAAGAAAAGAATTTATTTTCCTCCATTACCATTATTGGCCGAATTTCTAGGGAAATATTGGCTGATGATCTTGATGTTTATTTGAGGAATTATGATGAATAATGATGAATTATGAGCCTAAAAAAATAATGGAAATTTTCAGAGCAAAAATATGAATTTTTACCCACTAGGGGTATTTTCGTAATTTGCTACCAGGACTGATAAATTGAATCTCATTCATAGTCACTAAGGTAATTTAAGTATAATTGGAGTGTAGAAAGTGAGAAGAATTGATTTGGAGTTAAATTGGAGATAATAGGCTGAATTAGGTCAGCACCGCATTTAAGCGGTAGTCGGATAAGTTGTATATCATATCATGCATATATACCGAGCTTGAATTGATTTTATAATGGTCAAGCAATGATGTGGTGAATTACGTATTGTACATTGTGGATAGGTGGTGAGCAAAGTACACTGGTAAAAGTATAGAGATTGTGCTTGGAGACTGGGATTAGCAGTATATCGACTCCTAGAACTGTGAGTGAACTGATTATCGTCTTAATTATCTATAGTAGTTTTATACAATTGTGTATTTTATGGAAAATGGGTTTAAATGGTAAATTGCTATGTTTTAAGAGAAATTGTGATTTTGTAAAATGATTTTATAAATTTTCTAAAAAATCGAATACTGGTTTTGAAAATAGAGTAATTGGAGACTGCTCGCTTGTGTTGTAAATTTATGGTTTTAAATTGAATGGCTTATGACAATATATGAGCATGAATGGCTAAACTGATTTTGGTGTTAGAATTATTTGTACTGAGTATTCAGCCTTGAGAGGCTAGGTTGCGATAAATTGCCATGTCATGCTAGAATAAATTTTATTGATTGGTGGAGTATATATTAATTATTTACAGCATAGGGGGTTCAGTGGACCAGCCTATTAGAGGGGCATGGTAAACTCCATTATATTCTTACCTCGAACGGAGAGGCACGTAGGGTGTCTCATGGGGTAAAGCTTAGGGTTCACTTCACGTCAAACCACCACGTGAAGGGGAACTCAGCCAACGCCAAAGAACGGTTGTATTTTTCTCAAACTAAAAATATATTTTAAGTGTATACAAAAATTTTAACAGCCTTGGCAGACTTGATTGGATGCCCTGGGCAAGGTATCACCGAGTATGAGTTTTGGCACGAGCCAAAGTTTTAAGAAATTCATAAGCCAAGTTGATTACTCGATTTATATGGATTGATTTTATTTGGTTGAAATTAGTTGAAAGGTAATGAAATTACAGTATGATAACTTATTTTAATTGTCTCCATTTACTCGACTTTTGTAAAACCCGACCCTATAAATACATGTCATGACATACATGCATTGAGTAGCATGTTATTACGCTAGAAAAGCACCTAAGAATAGACGAAACCTGATATTGTACCTAACGGTACACTTAAATTGATTTAACCTCGAACTAGTTCAAATAGGAATTGTATGATGAAATTTAATATTTTATAGTCCTGGAATGACTAAAAATAATTGTTCGGAGTTCGAGGGTTTATTTGGGGTAAAATTAGAAATTTTGATATTCAAGGGTAAAATCGTTATTTTGCCACCTAAGATAATAATTTGATCATGGAGTGAAATTTTTGACCAAGATTAACTATTTGGAGTATAATTTAATGATAGGAAGTGAAAAAGTTTAATTCTGGTGATTTTTGAAGTGTAGGGGCAAAATCGTAATTTTGCCACCCACGGACAAAATTTGAGATTTTGAGAGAATTTAGATCAAATTTGACAAATTGGAGAATGGTATGAGTATAAGGGATGAAAAATATGTCTATGGGCAATTTTTCAATTTTTGGGGCAAAAATGTAATTTTTGACTTTTATGGGGGCAAAAGTGTAAATTTCAAAAATTACTCCACCGAGACTTTGGATAAGTCTGAGAATTTTATCTAAGTTATGGATATGTGGGACAAGTGTATGGTGAAAATTTGGAAACAAATGGATGAAATTTTAAAAATGGGCCAATGGGAAAGTGACACGTGGCATTTTTTTAATGAAATAATATTATTTTAATGAAAAGTCAGCCCATTTAAACCCAAATTTTGAGTGCTGGCCGGCCATAAGGAAGAACAAGAGAGGAAATAGAGAGAAAAGGAAGAAAAAAAGAAAAACCAAAGAGAAACAAGAAAATTCAAAGGGAAATTCACAGTTTTCGACCGTTTACGCGTCTAACGGTAAGATTTTTCGATTTTAGCTTCATTTCTACCTTTCCTATGCCTTTATTTCCATTTAGCATGCTTGAGGAGAGAGATCAAAAAGTGATATCAAGGGCTGGATGAAATTCTAGGGGAGAGAAATTGAAATTTTTAGGTTTTGATTTTTAGTTAAATTGATAGTTTTAGTTAGTTAAATGTGTTTAAAAATTAAATTGGGCAAGAAATCATTAAATTTTCACAATATCCACTCTTGGCTGGATGCTCAATGCTGTACAATGATGATGAATTGATTTTATTCTAAGGGAAATGAAGAGAAAATGATGAAAAACGATTAAACGTGATAGAAAAACAAAGTAGAAAATTAACCGAGTTAATGTCCCATTTTTGGTCGAATTTTCCAAGGAAGGTAGTGAGCTGATTTTGTTGTTTTTAGAAGGTTATTGGCTGATATTTAATGGTTAGAAATGTTGGAGAGAGAATGGGATGATTTAGAGCTAAAATGGAGCACGTTAGCAATTTATCGGGCAAAGTGCCAAAAATAGGTTAATACCGCGTTTAAGCCGTTTTAGGCTATTGGATTTCATACCATGCATTAGTATAGGATTTAAGTTAATTATATAATGATTTAGCATCAATGTGATGAATTATGTAAATTTTTGTAATGTGTCTAGGAGGAGAGCCTTCCGGAAAAGGCAAAGAAGTCGTACCCGACGAGTAGTGATCGGGGCGCTTAGAAAGCTTTTAGTTTGTACAAACGGTGAGTAAACTTATTATTATTGTAAATTATCTAGAGTTTATTTTTAAATGCCCTTTATGTATTTTATGAAATGAAAACGGGATTTTTGATGTTTTAGGAATAAATGTGATAAATAAAAATATATTGTATTGGTTATGAAATTGAGTAATTGGAGGCTGCAAACTGACTTGAAAAATATATATTTTCCTAGGAATGGCTTATGAGAAATGAGTATATGTGGCTATATTTTGTGAATGCATTTGGGAAAGTTATGTAAGTTGATTTTACTATGCAGGCTGGATAAATAAATAAAAGCCACGTTATACTGTCAAAATTTTATTAAAATTGGTGGGTTAGTCACTGCAGTGACGGGTTTTCGTGGACTGCCTATTAGAGGGGCACGGTAAACCCAGTTATATAGTTACTCCGATTGTAGAGGCGAGGAGGGTAACTCCCGGGGTAGTATTAGAGCTCACTTCACGTCGAACCCCCACGTGAATGTGTAACTCGGCCAACGCCAAGGAATGACTGGTTTTAAAAATAAAAATGTGTTTCACGTGTGAATATTTTAACACCCTTGACGGACTTGGTTAGATGCCTCGGCCAAGGTATCCCCGAGGATTAGTTTTGGCTTGAGCCTTGTTTTAATAAAAGACATAAGCCTTAACAACTGTTTTGGTAAATTACAAATATTTTATGGTTTAAGAAACAAATTGAAAACATTATGAAATGGGTTGAAATTTGTTGTTTAAACTTGCCTCCATTTTACTCGCCTTTAAATAGTTACGATAATGTCTGTTTACTCATTAGGATTTTATAATCTCACCACCCTCATTTCCACCCATTTCAGGTTCAGTATAGACTGTAGATAGCTGATCTCATCGAGGACTACCATTGGATCTGCATTTTCCAAACCGTAGGTTCACAGTCCTCTTTACTTTTGTTTATTCGGGGGCCCTCTTGTTATTGTAAATTAAATTAAATATTTTGGCTTACTGTATTTCAGTATGTATAAATTTATTTAGCTTTTACGCTATAAAAATTATTCACGTATAACTCTATAAATATTGTTTTATAAGAAAATAGAATATTTTCCTTAATATTTCTTTTATTTTCTTATTATATTCAAATAACCGTAATTTCGTTTTAAATGAAGATTTTAGACTTTTAAACTCATTTTGAATATGAATTATGTGTTTTGTACTTGTATATTATGTTTTAGCCAGTTTCGAAATTTTTGAGAAAAAAATGACCAAAATACCCCTGTGTGGCGAAAATTTTAGTTTGATTGTTTTTGATCTAAAATAGTATATATTCTCTAAAAACTCAATATTTAACAATGATCGCTCACAGGAAAGGAAAGAAACTGATATGTAAGCCTTGCGGGGTTCCGGTTGGCATTCCGGATAATGAGTGTCAATCGGGACATCGCGGCGATTGTCATGGGCCTGAAGGAGGTTCCGGGTCGTGACAATTCTATTGGTATCAGAGCTTTTGGTTTTAAAGATAAGAGCTTTTGGTTTTAAAGATAAAAGTTTTTGGTTTTAAAGTGGTTTTAAAAAATTACAATATCAGTGTGGTCCCGGATTAAGTTAAGTTAGGTTGAATAGAATGCATGCATTTTCATATAGAGCCTAAAGTTCCCTAAGCTTGCTCGTTTTCTCTTATAGATTATTATGCCTCCTCGACGCGGACGCCCACCTCTCACTAGATCGGTTGGGAGGGGAAAAGGTCGTTCCCAACGTCGTCAGCTAGATGCAGTAGGGGAAGAATCGGCTGCGTCTACCATTCGGGCAGCACCTACTGCTGAGCAGGCCGATAGTCCTCCACATCCTCCACCTCCTCCGCCACCTACGGGTATTCCCACCATGCCTACTGAGGCAGCACAGGCATTGGCAACTTTCTTTACCGCAATGGCTGGTGGAGCTCCGACTGGTCAAGTTCCACCTATAGTACCACCAGTTACTCCTTTAGTTCCACTAGCGATACAAGATGTATCCATTTCCAAGAAGCTAAAGGAGGCTAGACAGCTCGGTTGTGTGTCTTTCACGGGTGAGTTGGATGCCACTGTGGCAAAGGACTGGATTAATCAGGTTTCAGAGACTCTCTCTGATATGAGATTAGACGATGACATGAAACTGATGGTGGCTACAAGATTATTAGAGAAGAGGGCTCGTACTTGGTGGAATTCAGTGAAGTCCCGTTCCACTACTCCTCAGACGTGGTCCGATTTTCTCAGGGAATTCGATGGTCAGTATTTCACTTATTTTCATCAGAAAGAAAAGAAGAGAGAATTTCTGAGTTTGAAACAGGGAAATCTAACTGTAGAGGAGTACGAGACTCGTTTTAACGAGTTGATGTTATATGTGCCGGATCTGGTGAAATCTGAGCAGGATCAGGCCAGTTATTTTGAGGAAGGGCTTCGTAATGAGATTAGAGAGCGGATGACAGTGACTGGTAGGGAGCCGCATAAGGAGGTGGTACAGATGGCTTTACGAGCTGAGAAGCTCGCGACTGAGAATAGGAGGATTCGGACTGAGTTTGAAAAAAAGAGGAATCTTGGTATGTCTTTTAGTCAGCCAGTAAAAAGAGGCAAGGACTCAGCAACTTCAGGGAGCACTACTTCTGTTTCCGTGACATCTCCTCGACCTCCATTTCCACCATCACAGCAGAGACCTTCGAGGTTTAGCAGATCTGCTATGACTGGTTCTGGGAAGAGTTTCGGAGGTTCTGACAGATGCAGAAATTGTGGGAATTATCATAGTGGGCTATGTAGAGAGCCAACAAGATGTTTCCAATGTGGACAGACGGGTCATATTAGGAGTAATTGCCCACGGTTAGGATGAGCCACGGTAGTTGCATCATCTTCACCAGCTCGCACTGGTATACAGAGGAAAGATTCTTCTGGGTTACCACCGAGACAGGGAGTGGCCATACGGTCCGGTGTGGAGAGTAATACCCCGGCACATCCACCTTCGAGACCACAGACTCGTACCTCGACAAGAGTTTTCGCTGTGACGGAAGATGAGGCACAAGTCCGACCTGGAGCAGTGACAGGTACTATGTCTTTATTTGATAAAGATGCTTATGTTTTGATAGATTCTGGCTCAGATAGGTCTTATGTGAGCACCACATTTGCATCAATTGCTGATAGAAACTTGTCACAATTAAAGGAAGAAATTGTAATTCACACCCTTTTAGGAGAAAAGCTAGTTAGAAACAATTGTTATAGAGACTGTGGGGTAAGGGTAGGCGAGGAAGAATTTAGGGGTGACTTAATTCCTCTAGAGATCCTGGATTTTGATCTAATATTGGGTATGGACTGGTTAACTGCACATTGGGCGAACGTGGATTGTTTTCAAAAAGAAGTTGTTCTTCGAAATTCGGAGGGAGCAGAGATTGTGTTTGTAGGGAAACGCCGAGTATTACCGTCCTGTGTAATCTCGGCCATCAAAGCTTCAAAATTAGTACAAAAAGGGTATTCGACTTATTTGGCATACGTAATTGATACTTCAAAGGGGGAACCTAAGTTAGAGGATGTCCCGATAGTAAGTGAGTTTCCTAATGTATTTTCTGATGATTTACCGGGACTGCCTCCTGATCGAAAGCTTGAGTTCCCTATTGATTTACTTCCGGGTACTGCACCTATTTCTATCCCTCCATATAGAATGGCTCCGGCAGAGTTGAAGGAGTTGAAAGTACAATTGCAAGAGTTGGTGGACAAGGGTTTTATACGCCCTAGTATATCTCCATGGGGAGCACTGATTTTATTTGTGAAAAAGAAAGACGGTACACTTCGGTTATGTATCGATTACCGACAGCTTAACAGAATGACCATTAAGAACAAGTATCCGTTACCGAGGATTATTGATCTTTTCGATCAATTACAGGGAGCTACAGTGTTTTCCAAGGTTGATCTAAGGTCTGGGTATCATCAGTTGAGGATTAAAGAACAGGATGTACCTAAGACAGCGTTCAGGACTCGGTACGGTCATTATGAGTTCTTGGTCATGCCTTTCGGGTTAACTAACGCACCGGCAGCTTTTATGGATCTCATGAATAGGGTGTTCCACCCTTACCTGGACAAGTTTGTTATTGTGTTCATTGATGACATACTGATTTACTCGAGAGATAATGATGAGCACGCTACCCACTTGCGTATAGTATTACAAACTTTGCGGGAAAGACAGTTGTATGCAAAGTTTTCAAAGTGTGAGTTTTGGTTACAGGAAGTGGTATTCTTGGGACACGTAGTATCGAGAACTGGAATATATGTTGATCCTAAGAAAGTAGAGGCAATTTTACAATGGGAGCAACCTAAGACAGTGACGGAGATTCGTAGTTTCCTCGGATTAGCCGGTTATTATCGGAGGTTTGTTCAGGGGTTTTCCTTAATAGCAGCTCCTTTGACTCGTCTAACTCGTAAGGGAGTTAAGTTTGTGTGGGATGATGTTTGTGAGAATCGATTTCAGGAGCTAAAGAACCGGTTAACCTCCGCTCCCATTTTAACACTTCCTGTTAATGGTAAGGGATTTGTAGTATATAGTGATGCCTCAAAGTTGGGGTTGGGGTGCGTATTGATGCAGGATGAAAAAGTTGTGGCTTATGCTTCTAGACAGCTAAAGAGGCATGAAGCAAATTACCCTACCCATGATTTAGAGTTAGCAGCAGTGGTGTTTGCTTTAAAAATCTGGAAGCATTACTTGTATGGTGAGCATTGTCGGATATTTACGGATCATAAGAGTTTAAAATATTTGCTCACCCAAAAGGAGCTTAATTTGAGGCAAAGGCGATGGTTGGAGTTGATAAAAGATTATGACTTGGTGATAGACTAGCATCCGGGAAAGGCGAACGTTGTAGCTGATGCCTTAAGTCGTAAGTCTTCATCGTCTTTAGCAGCACTTCAGAGTTGTTATTTTCCAGCATTAATAGAGATGAAATCTCTTGGGGTCCAGTTGAGAAATGGTGAGGATGGATCCTTATTGGCAAACTTCATTGTGCGACCTTCGTTACTTAATCAGATCAAGGACATTCAAAGGTCTGATGATGAGTTAAGAAAAGAAATTCAAAAACTGACCGATGGGGGAGTCAGTGAGTTCAGATTTGGAGAGGATAACGTCTTGATGTTTAGAGATCGAGTTTGTGTTCCTGAGGGAAACCAGTTGAGACAAGCGATCATGGAAGAAGCCCATTCATCTGCCTATGCATTACATCCCGGAAGCACCAAGATGTATAGGACTATCAGGGAGAATTATTGGTGGCCGGGTATGAAGCGAGACGTAGCAGAATTCGTAGTAAAGTGTCTCGTATGTCAGCAAGTTAAGGCGGAGCATCAGAGGCCAGCAGGTACACTTTAGTCTTTACCTGTTCCCGAGTGGAAATGGGAGCATGTAACTATGGATTTTGTTTTGGGATTGCCGCGGACACAAAGGGGAAAGGATGTGATCTGGGTGATCGTAGATCGGTTGACTAAGTCCGCTCACTTTTTAGCTGTCCATAGTACATACTCTATTGAGAAGCTGGCTTAGCTCTATATAGATGAGATTGTGAGGCTACATGGAGTTCCCGTTTCTATAGTGTCAGACCGAGATCCTCGATTCACTTCTCGATTCTGGCCAAAATTTCAAGAAGCTCTCGAAACAAAATTGAAATTTAGCACTGCTTTTCACCCACAGACGGATGATCAGTCAGAGAGGACTATCCAGACCTTGGAAGATATGTTACGGGCAGGTGTCATTGACTTTATTGGGAGTTGGGACAGACATTTGCCATTGGTGGAATTTGCTTACAACAATAGCTTTCAGTCTAGCATTGGTATGGCACCATACGAAGCTTTATATGGAAGGAAATGTCGTACTCCACTTTGTTGGGATGAAGTGGGTGAAAGAAAGTTAGTGAGTGTGGAATTGATCGAGCTAACTAATGACAAGATCAAGGTTATACGAGAGAGGCTAAAGGTAGCCCAGGATAGGCAGAAGAGCTATGCAGATAAATGGAGAAAAGACTTGGAGTTTGAGATCGATGATAAAGTTTTTCTTAAGGTTTCTCCTTGGAAAGGTAATAATTTGAATACTTTGAAGTATTAAATCTTATTGATTATACTATCATGATAAATTATGGTGTTTTATTGGATAATGAAAGGTGTGATTCGATTTGCGAAGAGGGGAAAGCTCAACCCGAGATATATTGGACCATTCTGAATCATTGAAAGGCTTGGACCAGTGGCTTATCGGTTAGAATTACCTCCGGAGTTAGATCGGATCCACAACGCTTTCCATGTCTCCATGCTTAAGAAATATGTACCAGATCCCTCCCACGTCCTCGAAGCACCTCCGATCGAGTTGCATGACGATTTGAAGTTTGAGGTACAACCTGTGAGTATCTTGGATCGAAAGGATCGAGTACTGAGAAACAAGAGTATTTCAATGGTCAAAGTGTTGTGGAAAAGTGCTCGAATGGAGGAAATGACATGGGAACTAGAGCATCAGATGAGGAACCAATACCCGCATCTATTTGTCGAATCTGGTAAGTGAAATTTTGAGGTCAAAATTTTACTTTAAGGGGGGTAGAATTGTAAAACCCGACCCTATAAATACATGTCATGACATACATGCATTGAGTAGCATGTTATTACGCTAGAAAAGCACCTAAGAATAGACGAAACCTGATATTGTACCTAACGGTACACTTAAATTGATTTAACATCGAACTAGTTCAAATAGGAATTGTAGGATGAAATTTAAAATTTTATAATTCATGAATGACTAAAAATGATTGTTCGGAGTTCGAGGGTTCATTTGGGGTAAAATTAGAAATTTTGATATTCAAGGGCAAAATCGTCATTTTGCCACCTAAGATAATAATTTGATCATGAAGTGAAATTTTTGACCAAGATTAACTATTTGGAGTATAATTTAATGATAGGAAGTGAAAAAGTTTAATTCTGGTGATTTTTGAAGTGTAGGGGCAAAATCGTAATTTTGCCACCCACGGACAAAATTTGAGATTTTGAGAGAATTTAGATCAAATTTGACAAATTGGAGAATGGTATGAGTATAAGGGATGAAAAATATGTCTATGGGCAATTTTTCAATTTTTGGGGCAAAAATGTAATTTTTGACTTTTACGGGGGGCAAAAGTGTAAATTTCAAAAATTACTCCACCGAGACTTTGGATAAGTCTGAGAATTTTATCTAAGCTATGGATATGTGGGACAAGTGTATGGTGAAAATTGGAAACAAATGGATGAAATTTTAAAAATGGGCCAATGGGAAAGTGACACGTGGCATTTTTAATGAAATAATATTATTTTAATGAAAAGTCAGCCCATTTAAACCCAAATTTTGAGTGCTGGCCGGCCATAAGGAAGAACAAGAGAGGAAATAGAGAGAAAAGGAAGAAAAAAAGAAAAACCAAAGAGAAACAAGAAAATTCAAAGGGAAATTCACAGTTTTCGACCGTTTACGCGTCTAACGGTAAGATTTTTCGATTTTAGCTTGATTTCTACCTTTCCTATGCCTTTATTTCCATTTAGCATGCTTGAGGAGAGAGATCAAAAAGTGATATCAAGGGCTGGATGAAATTCTAGGGGAGAGAAATTGAAATTTTTAGGTTTTGATTTTTAGTTAAATTGATAGTTTTAGTTAGTTAAATGTGTTTAAAAATTAAATTGGGCAAGAAATCATTACATTTTCACAATACCCACTCTTGGTTGGATGCTCAATGCTGTACAATGATGATGAATTGATTTTATTCTAAGGGAAATGAAGAGAAAATGATGAAAAACGATTAAACGTGATAGAAAAACAAAGTAGAAAATTAACCGAGTTAATGTCCCATTTTTGGCCAAATTTTCCAAGGAAGGGAGTGAGCTGATTTTGTTGTTTTTAGAAGGTTATTGGCTGATATTTAATGGTTAGAAATGTTGGAGAGAGAATGGGATGATTTAGAGCTAAAATGGAGCGCGTTAGCAATTTATCGAGCAAAGTGCCAAAAATAGGTTAATACCGCGTTTAAGCCGTTTTAGGCTATTGGATTTCATACCATGCATTAGTATAGGATTTAAGTTAATTATATAGTGATTTAGCATCAATGTGATGAATTATGTAAATTTTTGTAATGTGTCTAGGAGGAGAGCCTTCCGGAAAAGGCAAAGAAGTCGTACCCGACGAGTAGTGATCGGGGCGCTTAGAAAGCTTTTAGTTTGTACAAACGGTGAGTAAACTTATTATTACTGTAAATTATCTAGAGTTTATTTTTAAATGCCCTTTATGTATTTTATGAAATGAAAACGGGATTTTTGATGTTTTAGGAATAAATGTGATAAATAAAAATATATTGTATTGATTATGAAATTGAGTAATTGGAGGCTGCAAACTGACTTGAAAAATATATATTTTCCTAGGAATGGCTTATGAGAAATGAGTATATGTGGCTATATTTTGTGAATGCATTTGGAAAAGTTATGTAAGTTGATTTTACTATGCAAGCTGGATAAATAAATAAAAGCCACGTTATACTGTCGAAATTTTATTAAAATTGGTGGGTTAGTCACTGCAGTGACGGGTTTCCGTGGACTGCCTATTAGAGGGGCACGGTAAACCCAGTTATATAGTTACTCCGGTTGTAGAGGCGAAGAGGGTAACTCCCAGGGTAGTATTAGAGCGCACTTCACGTCGAACCCCCACGTGAATGTGTAACTCGGCCAACGCCAAGGAACGGCTGGTTTTAAAAATAAAAATGTGTTTCACGTGTGAATATTTTAACACCCTTGGCGGACTCGGTTAGATGCCTCGGCCAAGGTATCCCCGAGGATTAGTTTTGGCTTGAGCCTTGTTTTAATAAAAGATATAAGCTTTAACAACTGTTTTGGTAAATTACAAATATTTTATGGTTTAAGAAACAAATTGAAAACATTATGAAATGGGTTGAAATTTGTTGTTTAAACTTGCCTCCATTTTACTCGCCTTTAGATAGTTATGATAATGTCTGTTTACTCATTAGGATTTTATAATCTCACCACCCTCATTTCCACCCATTTCAGGTTCAGTATAGACTGTAGATAGCTGATCTCATCGAGGACTACCATTGGATCTGTATTTTCCAAACCGTAGGTTCACAGTCCTTTTTACTTTTGTTTATTCGGGGGCCCTCTTGTTATTGTAAATTAAATTAAATATTTTGGCTTACTGTATTTCAGTATGTATAAATTTATTTAGCTTTTATGCTATAAAAATTATTCACGTATAACTCTATAAATATTGTTTTATAAGAAAATAGAATATTTTCCTTAATATTTCTTTTATTTTCTTATTATATTCAAATAACTGTAATTTCGTTTTAAATGAAGATTTTAGACTTTTAAACTCATTTTGAATATGAATTATGTGTTTTGTACTTGTATATTACGTTTTAGCCAGTTTCGAAATTTTTGAGAAAAAAATGACCAAAATACCCCTGTGTGGCGAAAATTTTAGTTTGATTGTTTTTGATCTAAAATAGTATATATTCTCTACAAACTCAATATTTAACAATGATCGCTCACAGGAAAAGAAAGAAACCGATATGTAAGCCTTACGGGGTTCCGATTGGCATTCCGGATAATGAGTGTCAATCGGGACATCGCGGCGATTGTCATGGGCCTGAGGAAGGTTCCGGGTCGTGACAACTTTAGATAGTTTAGATGGTATCTGTTTACTCACTGAGATTTTATAATCTCACCACCCTCATTTCCTCACATTTCAGGCTCGAGGAATTCCATAGTTAGCTGACTTTGACAAGGACCTTCATTTGGACTCGAATCGGTAAAAGTTGTAGGTTTCCAACTTCCGATGCATTTTGGTTAGATGTGGGCCCACGTGTCACTGTAAAAGAAATTTTATGCTTTGGTTATTTGCTTTATAGTATATATGAATATAATTAACTTTTACGCTATAAGAATTATGTATCGATAGTTTTATGAAAATTATTTTACAAGAAAATAGTTTATTTTATTGAATATTTTTATTATATTCAAATGGTCAAATTTTCACTTCAAATGAACGTTTTAGATACTTAATTTGTTTTTAAATCATTAAATATATATTTTCTGCTTACCTAGTACATTTTTAGCAAGTTTCGAGATTTTTGACAAAAATGACGAAAATGCCCCTATGAGCCAGAAAACAATATGTTATGTTCTGATTTGGAAATGATTTGTAATCCTTCGAATTTTGATATTTGATAACTATTGCTCATCGGGGAAGTGCGGAAGCTGATACGAGAGCCTTGCGAGGTTTCATTGACATTCAGGGTGAAGAATGTTTGTCGAGGCCTCGCGGCGGTTGTCACGGGCTCGATGGGGAGTTCCGTGTCGTGATAATTTAGATTGGCATCAGAGCATGGTTTAAAGATCAGAGCTTTTGGTTTTAAAGATCTAAACTTTTGGGTTTAAAGTTGTTCTAAAATTTACAGTGTCAGCGTGGCCCTAAGTCTAGTTCAGTTAAGATAAGTTAAGTTAGGTTAAATTGAATAGAATGTATGCATCTACATATAGAAATCTACCTACTTTTGAGATGCATAAATAATTAAGCAATAACTATTTGATTGCATATAGGTTTTGAGGTGCATTCGTGATATACACACCATGTCTAGAAGAGGTGGTAGTCCCGATACCTCTCATAGTGATAGCGAGGGATCTCTAGATTCTACGGTTAGAAGCAAATGGCACATTGATACAGGTGATTCGGAAGGTGGTCCATCCCGAATTCCTAATAACAGAATTCCTCTAAACTTAGCAGAATGGGTCCATAATAAGGAAAGCTTTGAGAGTAGCCAGAATTTTGAAAGTGAGAATAGCTCCAATATTCTAAAAACTGAAATAGATTTCCTTTCGAGACAATCCGAAGAGTACCATAGAGAACATATGAGGAAGACAATTGCAAGGGGAGATATTCATCTTAGGAAGGGGGTAAACGTTGTACGCCATTTTCCTCCTGGATGTGGAAGAAATGCTACACCGGTGAGTGCCAAGGACATTAGGAGAAGACAACAAGCCTGGATTGAAAAGCAAAGAAAAAAAAATCTCAGGAAGAGGATCTTTAGGAGGACTGGGAGTAGAATCTTCCTATAAGATCAGATTAAGATGATGATCCCAAGGACATGTAATATTTTCGTAAGATTTTACAGTACCTTAACTCTAAGTAGATGTTGTGTAAAAGAGATAATAATGATCTGTACAAAGAAGTAAAAATAGTTTGGCTTTTAAAAGTATATGACTAGAATGTATTATAAAATGGCTGTTTAAGTAACTGAAGGTATATGGGAATCTTTAGTATGATAGGGATAAATTGGTAATATAATTATTGAGGAAGGTTATAGAAGGAAGCAATAAGGTTATAAATGATATTCGGAATGGATAATTTGATTACGTTAATGATTGTAATTTAAGGATGAAGGGGATTATTCAGTGATGTTATGACACTATGAGGTAATAGTTGGGCACAAATATAACCCAATGAAGTTAAATTATGAAATATGGGGAATATAAAATTTTGATTCAGTAAAGATTGCGAGAATAAAGTGAGGAGGAAGCTGGGTTGTTTTCGTAGTTAATTATACCGAAAGTCAATAAAATTATTGGAGTATAAGACAAAGAAGCTAATTGGATGGGGATGACAATAAATTTGAGGAAAGTCGTAGATAGTAAGCAACTTATGTGTGGAGCGGTATATGTATCATGAATTTATTACACTGTATGGAAAGGATGTTTTGAGGTGGAATTTTATGAATGTTGATAAAAGTCAAAAAATGACATGAGATGAAAGTATTAACCTGGCTTAGTGTGTTGACAAGAAAATAGAAGGTACCTATACTTATGAAACTCATGATATATGTCTAGAAAGGAAACCCACTGGTTGAGAATGATTGATGTGGTGACTTTGAATGCAGACAAATAGTTTTGATGAAGAAAATTCCAATAGCTACAGTACTTCAGCATTGACTATTCAACGTTGTAATGCTCCGAATACCTCACGCCTATGATGCATGTGTCACGACCCGGAACCTCCCTCAGGCCCATGACAATCGCCGCGACGTCCCGATTGACACTCATTATCCGGAATGCCAACCGGAACCCCGCAAGGCTTACATATCAGTTTCTTTCCTTTCCTGTGAGCAATCATTGTTAAATATCGAGTTTTTAGAGAATATTTACTATTTTAGATCAAAAACAATCAAAATAAAATTTTCGCCACACAGGAGTATTTTGGTCATTTTTTTTTTCAAAAATTTCAAAACTGGCTAAAATGTAATATACAAGTACAAAATACATAATTCATATTCAAAATGAGTTTAAAAGTCTAAAATCTTCATTTAAAACGAAATTACGGTTATTTGAATAAAATAAGAAAATAAAAGAAATATTAAGGGAAATATTCTATTTTCTTATAAAACAATATTTATAAAGTTATACGTGAATAATTTTTATAGCGTAAAAGCTAAATAAATTTATACATACTGAAATACAGTAAGCCAAAATATTTAATTTAATTTACAATAACCAGAGGGCCCCCGAATAAACAAAAGTAAAGAGGACTGTGAACCTACGGTTTGGAAAATGCAGATCCAATAGTAGTCCTCGATGAGATCAGCTATCTACAGTCTATACTGAACCTGAAATGGGTGGAAAGGAGTTGGGTGAGATTTTGCAATCCCAATGAGTAAACAGACATTATCATAAATATCTAAAGGCGAGTAAAATGGAGGCAAGTTTAAACAACAAATTTCAACCCATTTCATAATGTTTTCAATTTGTTTCTTAAACCATAAAATATTTGTAATTTACCAAAACAGTTGTTAAGGCTTATATCTTTTATTAAAACAAGGCTCAAGCCAAAACTAATCCTCGGGGATACCTTGGCCGAGGCATCTAACCGAGTCCGCCAAGGGTGTTAAAATATTCACACGTGAAACACATTTTTATTTTTAAAACCAGCCGTTCCTTGGCGTTGGCCGAGTTACACATTCACGTGGGGGTTCGACGTGAAGTGAACTCTAATACTACCCCAGGAGTTACCCTCCTCGCCTCTACAACCGGAGTAACTATATAACTGGGTTTACCGTGCCCCTCTAATAGGCAGTCCACGGAAACCCGTCACTGCAGTGACTAACCCACCAATTTTAATAAAATTTCGACAGTATAACGTGGCTTTTATTTATTTATCCAGCCTGCATAGTAAAATCAACTTACATAAATTTCCCAAATGTACTCACAAAATATAGCCACATATACTCATTTCTCATAAGCCATTCCTAGTAAAATATATTTTTCAAGTCAATTTGTAGCCTCCAATTACTCAATTTCATAATCAATACAATATATTTTTATTTATCACATTTATTCCTAAAACATCAAAAATCCCGTTTTCATTTCATAAAATACATAAAGGGCATTTAAAAATAAACTCTAGATAATTTACAATAATAATAAGTTTACTCACCGTTTGTACAAACTAAAAGCTTTCTAAACGCCCCGATCACTACTTGTCGGGTACGACTTCTTTGCCTTTTCCGGAAGGCTCTCCTCCTAGACACATTACAAAAATTTACACAATTCATCACATTGATGCTAAATCACTATATAATTAACTTAAATCCTATACTAATGCATGGTATGAAATGCAATAGCCTAAAACGGCTTAAACGCGGTATTAACCTATTTTTGGCACTTTGCCCGATAAATTGCTAACGCGCTCCATTTTAGCTCTAAATCATCCCATTCTCTCTCCAACATTTCTAACCATTAAATATCAGCCAATAACCTTCTAAAAACAACAAAATCAGCTCACTCCCTTCCTTGGAAAATTCGGCCAAAAATGGGACATTAACTCGGTAAATTTTCTACTTTGTTTTTCTATCACGTTTAATCGTTTTTCATCATTTCTCTTCATTTTCCTTAGAATAAAATCAATTCATCATCATTGTACAGCATTGAGCATTCAGCCAAGAGTGGGTATTGTGAAAATTTACTGATTTCTTGCCCAATTTAATTTCTAAACACATTTAACTAACTAAAACTATCAATTTAACTAAAAATCAAAACCTAAAAATTTCAATTTCTCTCTCCTAGAATTTCGTCCAGCCCTTGATATCACTTTTTGATCTCTCTCCTCAAGCATGCTAAATGGAAATAAAGGCATAGGAAAGGTAGGAATCAAGCGAAAATCGAAAAATCTTACCGTTAGACGCGTAAACGGTCGAAAACCGCGAATTTCTCTTTGAATTTTCTTGTTTCTCTTTGGTTTTTCTTTTCTTCTTCCTTTCCTCTCTATTTCCTCTGTTTTTCTTCCTTATGGCCGGCCAGCACTCAAAATTTGGGTTTAAATGGCTGACTTTTCATTAAAATAATATTATTTCATTAAAAAATGCCATGTGTCACTTTCCCATTGGCCCATTTTTAAAATTTCATCCATTTGTTTCCAAATTTTCACCATACACTTGTCTCATATATTCATAGCTTAGATAAAATTCTCAGACTCATCCAAAGTCTCGGTGGAGTAATTTTTGCAATTTACACTTTTGCCCCCGTAAAAGTCAAAAATTACATTTTTGCCCCAAAAATTGAAAAATTGCCCATAGACATATTTTTCACCCCTTATACTCATACCATTCTCCAATTTGTCAAATTTGATCTAAATTCTCTCAAAATCTCAAAATTTGTCCATGGGTGGCAAAATTACGATTTTGCCCCTACACTCCAAAAATCACCAGAATTAAACTTTTTCACTTCCTATCATTAAATTATACTCCAAATAGTTAATCTTGTCAAAAATTTCACTCCATGATCAAATTATTATCTTAGGTGGCAAAATGACGATTTTGCCCTTAAATATCAAAATTTCTAATTTTACCCCAAATGAACCCTCGAACTCCGAACAATCATTTTTAGTCATTCATGGACTATAAAATATTAAATTTCATCCTACAATTCCTATTTGAACTAGTTCGAGGTTAAATCAACTCAAGTGTACCGTTAGGTACGATATCGGGTTTCGTCTTTTCTTATGTGCTTTCCTAGCATAATAACATGCTACTCAGTGCATGTATGTCATGACATGTATTTATAGGGTTGGGTTTTACAATTCTACCCCCCTTAAAATAAAATTTTGACCTCAAAATTTCACTTACCAGATTCGACAAATAGATGCGGGTATTGGTTCCTCATCTGATGCTCTACTTCCCATGTCATTTCCTCCATTCGAGCATTTTTCCACAATACTTTGACCATTGAAATACTCTTGTTTCTCAGTACTCGATCCTTTCGATCCAAGATACTCACAGGTTGTACCTCGAACTTCAAATCGTCATGCAACTCGATCGGAGGTGCTTCGAGGACGTGAGAGGGATCTGGTACATATTTCTTAAGCATGGAGACATGGAAAACGTTGTGGATCCGATCTAACTCTGGAGGTAATTCTAACCGATAAGCCACTGGTCCAATCCTTTCAATTATTTGGAATGGTCCAATATATCTAGGGTTGAGCTTTCCCCTCTTCGCAAATCGAATCACACCTTTCATTATCCAATAAAACACCATAATTTATCATGATAGTATAATCAATAAGATTTAATACTTCAAAGTATTCAAATTATTACCTTTCCAAGGAGAAACCTTAAGAAAAACTTTATCATCGATCTCAAACTCCAAGTCTTTTCTCCGTTTATCTGCATAGCTCTTCTGCCTATCCTGGGCTACCTTTAGCCTCTCTCGTATAACCTTGATCTTGTCATTAGTTAGCTCGATCAATTCCACACTCACTAACTTTCTTTCACCCACTTCATCCCAACAAAGTGGAGTACGACATTTCCTTCCATATAAAGCTTCGTATGGTGCCATACCAATGCTAGACTGAAAGCTATTGTTGTAAGCAAATTCCACTAATGGCAAATGTCTGTCCCAACTCCCAATAAAGTCAATGACACAAGCCCGTAACATATCCTCCAAGGTCTGGATAGTCCTTTCTGACTGACCATCCGTCTGTGGGTGAAAAGCAGTGCTAAATTTCAATTTGGTTCCAAGAGCTTCTTGAAATTTCGGCCAGAATCGAGAAGTGAATCGAGGATCTCGGTCTGACACTATAGAAACGGGAACTCCATGTAGCCTCACAATCTCATCTATATAGAGCTGAGCCAGCTTCTCAATAGAGTATGTACTATGGACAGCTAAAAAGTGAGCGGACTTAGTCAACCGATCTACGATCACCCAAATCGCATCCTTTCCCCTCTGTGTCCGCGGCAATCCCAAAACAAAATCCATAGTTACATGCTCCCATTTCCACTCGGGAACAGGTAAAGACTGAAGTGTACCTGCTGGTCTCTGATGCTCCGCCTTAACTTGCTGACATACGAGACACTTTGCTACGAATTCTGCTACGTCTCGCTTCATACCCGGCCACCAATAATTCTCCCTGATAGTCCTATACATCTTGGTGCTTCTGGGATGCAATGCATAGGCAGATGAATGGGCTTCTTCCATGATCGCTTGTCTCAACTGGTTTCCCTCAGGAACACAAACTCGATCTTTAAACATCAAGACGTTATCCTCTCCAAATCTGAACTCACTGACTCCCCCATCGGTCAGTTTTTGAATTTCTTTTCTTAACTCATCATCAGACCTCTGAATGTCCTTGATCTGATTAAGTAACGAAGGTCGCACAATGAAGTTTGCCAATAAGGATCCATCCTCACCATTTCTCAACTGGACCCCAAGAGATTTCATCTCTATTAATGCTGGAAAATAACAACTCTGAAGCGCTGCTAAAGACGATGAAGACTTACGACTTAAGGCATCAGCTACAACGTTCGCCTTTCCCGGATGATAGTCTATCACCAAGTCATAATCTTTTATCAACTCCAACCATCGCCTTTGCCTCAAATTAAGCTCTTTTTGGGTGAGCAAATATTTTAAACTCTTGTGATCCGTAAATATCCGACAATGCTCACCATACAAGTAATGCCTCCAGATTTTTAAAGCAAACACCACTGCTGCTAACTCTAAATCATGGGTAGGGTAATTTGCTTCATGCCTCTTTAGCTGTCTAGAAGCATAAGCCACAACTTTTTCATCCTGCATCAATACGCACCCTAACCCCAACTTTGAGGCATCACTATATACTACAAATCCCTTACCATTAACAGGAAGTGTTAAAACGGGAGCGGAGGTTAACCGGTTCTTTAGCTCCTTAAATCGATTCTCACAAACATCATCCCACACAAACTTAACTCCCTTACGAGTTAGACGGGTCAAAGGAGCTGCTATTAAGGAAAACCCCTGAACAAACCTCCGATAATAACCGGCTAATCCGAGGAAACTACGAATCTCCGTCACTGTCTTAGGTTGCTCCCATTGTAAAATTGCCTCTACTTTCTTAGGATCAACATATATTCCAGTTCTCGATACTACGTGTCCCAAGAATACCACTTCCTGTAACCAAAACTCACACTTCGAAAACTTTGCATACAACTGTCTTTCCCTCAAAGTTTGTAATACTATACGCAAGTGGGCAGCGTGCTCATCATTATCTCTCGAGTAAACCAGTATGTCATCAATGAACACAATAACAAACTTGTCCAGGTAAGGGTGGAACACCCTATTCATGAGATCCATAAAAGCTGCCGGTGCGTTAGTTAACCCGAAAGGCATGACCAAGAACTCATAATGACCGTACCGAGTCCTGAACGCTGTCTTGGGTACATCTTGTTCTTTAATCCTCAACTGATGATACCCAGACCTTAGATCAACCTTGGAAAACACTGTAGCTCCCTGTAATTGATCGAAAAGATCATCAATCCTCGGTAACGGATACTTGTTCTTAATGGTCATTCTGTTAAGCTGTCGGTAATCGATACATAACCGAAGTGTACCGTCTTTCTTTTTCACAAATAAAACCGGTGCTCCCCATGGAGATATACTAGGGCGTATAAAACCCTTGTCCACCAACTCTTGCAATTGTACTTTCAACTCCTTCAACTCTGCTGGAGCCATTCTATATGGAGGGATAGAAATAGGTGCGGTACCTGGAAGTAAATCAATAGGGAACTCAAGCTCTCGATCAGGAGGCAGTCCCGGTAAATCATCAGGAAATACATCAGGAAACTCACTTACTATCGGGACATCCTCTAACTTAGGTTCCCCCTTTGAAGTATCAATTACGTATGCCAAATAAGTCGGATACCCTTTCTGCACTAATTTTGAAGCTTTGATGGCCGAGATTACACAAGACGGTAATACTCGGCGTTTCCCTACAAACACAATCTCTGCTCCCTCCGAATTTCGAAGAACAACTTCCTTTCGAAAACAATCCACGTTCGCCCGATGTGCAGTTAACCAATCCATACCCAATATTAGATCAAAATCCAAGATCTCTAGAGGAATTAAGTCACCCCTAAATTCTTCCTCGCCTACCCTTACCCCACAGTCTCTATAACAACTATTTCTAACTAGCTTTTCTCCTAAAGGGGTGTGAATTACAATTTCTTCCTCTAATGGTGACAAGTTTCTATCAGCAATTGATGCAAATGTGGTGCTCACATAAGACCTATCTGAGCCAGAATCTATCAAAACATAAGCATCTTTATCAAATAAAGACATAATACCTGTCACTGCTCCAGGTCGGACTTGTGCCTCATCTTCCGTCACAGCGAAAACTCTTGTCGAGGTACGAGTCTGTGGTCTCGAAGGTGGATGTGCCGGGGTATTACTCTCCACACCGGACCGTATGGCCACTCCCTGTCTCGGTGGCAACCCAGAAGAATCTCTCCTCTGTATATCAGTGCGAGCTGGTGAAGATGATGCAACTACCGTGGCTCGTCCTAACCGTGGGCAATTACTCCTAATATGACCCGTTTGTCCACATTGGAAACATCTTGTTGGCTCTCTACATAGCCCACTATGATAATTCCCACAATTTCTGCATCTGTCAGAACCTCCGAAACTCTTCCCAGAACCAGTCATAGCAGATCTGCTAAACCTCGAAGGTCTCTGTTGTGATGGTGGAAATGGAGGTCGAGGAGATGTCACGGAAACAGAAGTAGTACTCCCTGAAATCGCTGAGTCCTTGCCTCTTTTTACTGACTGACTATAAGACATACCAGGATTCCTCCTTTTTGCAAACTCAGTCCGAATCCTCCTATTCTCAATCGCGAGCTTCTCAGCTCGTAAAGCCATCTGTACCACCTCCTTATGCGGCTCCCTACCAGTCACTGTCATCCGCTCTCTAATCTCATTACGGAGCCCTTCCTCGAAATAACTGGCCTGATCCTGCTCAGATTTCACCAGATCTGGCACATATAACATTAACTCGTTAAAACGAGTCTCGTACTCCTCTACAGTTAGATTTCCCTGTTTCAAACTCAGAAATTCTCTCTTCTTTTCTTTCTGATGGAAATAAGTGAAATACTGACCATCGAATTCCTTGAGAAAATCAGACCATGTCTGAGGAGTAGCGGAACGGGACTTCACCGAATTCCACCAAGTACGAGCCCTCTTCTCTAATAATCTCGTAGCCACCATCAGCTTCATGTCGTCGTCTAATCTCATATCAGAGAGAGTCTCTGAAACCTGATTAATCCAATCCTTTGCCACAGTGGCATCCAACTCACCCGTGAAAGATACACAACCCAATTGCCTAGCCTCCTTCAGCTTCTTGGAAATGGATACATCCTGTACTGGTGGTGGAACTAAAGGAGTAGTTGGAGGCACTACAGGTGGAACTTGACCAGTCTGAGCTTGACCAGCCATTGCTGCAAAGAAAGCTGCCAATGCTTGTGCTGCCTCAGTAGGCATGGCGGGAATACCCGTAGGTGGCTGAGGAGATGGAGGATGTGGAGGACTATCGGCCTGCTCAGCAGCAGGTGCTGCTCGAAGGGTAGATGCAGCTGATTCGTCCTCTATGGTATTTGGCTGATGACGTTGGGAACGACCTCTTCCCCTCCCAACTGATCTAGTGAGAGGTGGGCGTCCGCGTCGAGGAGGCATAATAATCTATAAGAGAAAACGAGTAAGCTTAGGGAACCTTAGGCTCTATATGAAAATGCATGCATTCTATTCAACCTAACTTAACTTAATCCGGGGCCACACTGATATTGTAAATTTTTAAAACCACTTTAAAACCAAAAACTCTTATCTTTAAAACCAAAAGCTCTGATACCAATCGAATTGTCACGACCCGGAACCTCCCTCAGGCCCATGACAATCGCCGCGACGTCCCGATTGACACTCATTATCCGGAATGCCAACCGGAACCCCGCAAGGCTTACATATCAGTTTCTTTCCTTTCCTGTGAGCAATCATTGTTAAATATCGAGTTTTTAGAGAATATTTACTATTTTAGATCAAAAACAATCAAAATAAAATTTTCGCCACACAGGAGTATTTTGGTCATTTTTTTTTTCAAAAATTTCAAAACTGGCTAAAATGTAATATACAAGTACAAAATACATAATTCATATTCAAAATGAGTTTAAAAGTCTAAAATCTTCATTTAAAACGAAATTACGGTTATTTGAATAAAATAAGAAAATAAAAGAAATATTAAGGGAAATATTCTATTTTCTTATAAAACAATATTTATAAAGTTATACGTGAATAATTTTTATAGCGTAAAAGCTAAATAAATTTATACATACTGAAATACAGTAAGCCAAAATATTTAATTTAATTTACAATAACCAGAGGGCCCCCGAATAAACAAAAGTAAAGAGGACTGTGAACCTACGGTTTGGAAAATGCAGATCCAATAGTAGTCCTCGATGAGATCAGCTATCTACAGTCTATACTGAACCTGAAATGGGTGGAAAGGAGTTGGGTGAGATTTTGCAATCCCAATGAGTAAACAGACATTATCATAAATATCTAAAGGCGAGTAAAATGGAGGCAAGTTTAAACAACAAATTTCAACCCATTTCATAATGTTTTCAATTTGTTTCTTAAACCATAAAATATTTGTAATTTACCAAAACAGTTGTTAAGGCTTATATCTTTTATTAAAACAAGGCTCAAGCCAAAACTAATCCTCGGGGATACCTTGGCCGAGGCATCTAACCGAGTCCGCCAAGGGTGTTAAAATATTCACACGTGAAACACATTTTTATTTTTAAAACCAGCCGTTCCTTGGCGTTGGCCGAGTTACACATTCACGTGGGGGTTCGACGTGAAGTGAACTCTAATACTACCCCAGGAGTTACCCTCCTCGCCTCTACAACCGGAGTAACTATATAACTGGGTTTACCGTGCCCCTCTAATAGGCAGTCCACGGAAACCCGTCACTGCAGTGACTAACCCACCAATTTTAATAAAATTTCGACAGTATAACGTGGCTTTTATTTATTTATCCAGCCTGCATAGTAAAATCAACTTACATAAATTTCCCAAATGTACTCACAAAATATAGCCACATATACTCATTTCTCATAAGCCATTCCTAGTAAAATATATTTTTCAAGTCAATTTGTAGCCTCCAATTACTCAATTTCATAATCAATACAATATATTTTTATTTATCACATTTATTCCTAAAACATCAAAAATCCCGTTTTCATTTCATAAAATACATAAAGGGCATTTAAAAATAAACTCTAGATAATTTACAATAATAATAAGTTTACTCACCGTTTGTACAAACTAAAAGCTTTCTAAACGCCCCGATCACTACTTGTCGGGTACGACTTCTTTGCCTTTTCCGGAAGGCTCTCCTCCTAGACACATTACAAAAATTTACACAATTCATCACATTGATGCTAAATCACTATATAATTAACTTAAATCCTATACTAATGCATGGTATGAAATGCAATAGCCTAAAACGGCTTAAACGCGGTATTAACCTATTTTTGGCACTTTGCCCGATAAATTGCTAACGCGCTCCATTTTAGCTCTAAATCATCCCATTCTCTCTCCAACATTTCTAACCATTAAATATCAGCCAATAACCTTCTAAAAACAACAAAATCAGCTCACTCCCTTCCTTGGAAAATTCGGCCAAAAATGGGACATTAACTCGGTAAATTTTCTACTTTGTTTTTCTATCACGTTTAATCGTTTTTCATCATTTCTCTTCATTTTCCTTAGAATAAAATCAATTCATCATCATTGTACAGCATTGAGCATTCAGCCAAGAGTGGGTATTGTGAAAATTTACTGATTTCTTGCCCAATTTAATTTCTAAACACATTTAACTAACTAAAACTATCAATTTAACTAAAAATCAAAACCTAAAAATTTCAATTTCTCTCTCCTAGAATTTCGTCCAGCCCTTGATATCACTTTTTGATCTCTCTCCTCAAGCATGCTAAATGGAAATAAAGGCATAGGAAAGGTAGGAATCAAGCGAAAATCGAAAAATCTTACCGTTAGACGCGTAAACGGTCGAAAACCGCGAATTTCTCTTTGAATTTTCTTGTTTCTCTTTGGTTTTTCTTTTCTTCTTCCTTTCCTCTCTATTTCCTCTGTTTTTCTTCCTTATGGCCGGCCAGCACTCAAAATTTGGGTTTAAATGGCTGACTTTTCATTAAAATAATATTATTTCATTAAAAAATGCCATGTGTCACTTTCCCATTGGCCCATTTTTAAAATTTCATCCATTTGTTTCCAAATTTTCACCATACACTTGTCTCATATATTCATAGCTTAGATAAAATTCTCAGACTCATCCAAAGTCTCGGTGGAGTAATTTTTGCAATTTACACTTTTGCCCCCGTAAAAGTCAAAAATTACATTTTTGCCCCAAAAATTGAAAAATTGCCCATAGACATATTTTTCACCCCTTATACTCATACCATTCTCCAATTTGTCAAATTTGATCTAAATTCTCTCAAAATCTCAAAATTTGTCCATGGGTGGCAAAATTACGATTTTGCCCCTACACTCCAAAAATCACCAGAATTAAACTTTTTCACTTCCTATCATTAAATTATACTCCAAATAGTTAATCTTGTCAAAAATTTCACTCCATGATCAAATTATTATCTTAGGTGGCAAAATGACGATTTTGCCCTTAAATATCAAAATTTCTAATTTTACCCCAAATGAACCCTCGAACTCCGAACAATCATTTTTAGTCATTCATGGACTATAAAATATTAAATTTCATCCTACAATTCCTATTTGAACTAGTTCGAGGTTAAATCAACTCAAGTGTACCGTTAGGTACGATATCGGGTTTCGTCTTTTCTTATGTGCTTTCCTAGCATAATAACATGCTACTCAGTGCATGTATGTCATGACATGTATTTATAGGGTTGGGTTTTACAGCATGAGTAAGATGGGAGTGACACGATAATGAGCTTACAAATTGAATTTTGGTTATTAGTCATTGTGTTTTGTTATCTGGGAGTTTTAAATATTCTTGAGAATGTTTACCCAAATGAGTTGAAAAACCTCTTTATTACCTTGTATATAGGCATATAATTAAAAGAAAAATTGAAAGATTCTTGATATGACTATATTGAGATGAGATACCAAATAATGAAAGTGTGAAGGAAGAATTACGAGACTGGTATAGAAAATCAGTTTATATAGAATATCATTACGAGAATTTATAATATCTGTTTTGATACAGTAAAATGACAAGGGTTAGTAACAACATGAAGCTAATTGTGTGACACCCTAGAAACCTGTGAAGATGAGTTAGGGATTGAATGGATGAGTACGTATTTATATATCTTTAAGAGTAAGTGTTTTAGGAATACATAAACATCTTTGAGAAGAGATTCTAATCATACACAGCAAGTATGAAACGAAAAATTTTTAAAACTTGCTGAGAAGCCTAACGGCTAAATCACAAGTTAAGGGATCACATGCTGTGAGACATAAGTTTAAGATAGATATTTCCAAGGAAATACTCAAGAGAAGTTTTGCTTTGGATCCCGTTAAAGCAAACACTAAGTTATGTGATTATAAAAAGGAAGCTGTAAGATAAGAGTGATATTAGTATTAATATTGAAAAATACTTGAGGAGAATCTAGTTTTAAGTTCTACAATTTCAAGTACAATTTATAAATTGGTTAAGGAAGAATGATGTTATGTTCATATGAAGGAGTGGAACAAAGGATGATAGAAGTTGACCCTGAGAATGAAGTCAGATAATGAAACTTTCCTAATATATATTACGAAAATTGGAATTCGAAAATGCTTGAGGTATACATGATTCAAATGAGTTTGAGTCTTAAGTGACAAATCAATATCATAATGCAAGAAAGATACAAGGTAATGTAAAGGTATGAAGGATAATCAAGGAAAAAGGATGACTCTTAGGAATTGTGGTATTGCATGAGATGCTGTAAAGCCCGACCTTATAAAATACTATTCATGACTTACATGTGATGATAGCATGATTGCATGCTAGGAGAGTCCCGAAAAATTTACAAAAGTCGATATTGTACCTAGAGGTACAACAAAGTTTATTTAATCCTCGAACTAGATCAAATAGGAATTTTAAGGTGAGATTAAGAGTTTCACAGTTCATGAATGACTTAAAATGGCAATTTGGAGTTTGAGGATCAATTTGGAGTCAAATCGGAATTTTCACTAACTAGGGGCAAAATGGTCATTTGCCACTTTGGGACAAAATGAGAATTTTAAAAAAGAATTTTTTGGCCCCATTTGACTTATTGGAGTATAATTTGACTTATTGAAGTATGATTTGAGGTTTAGAAGTGAAAAATTTTAATTTCGGTATAATTTGGAGTATAGGGGTAAAATGGTAACTTTGCCACCTCAGGGGCAAAATTGTAATTTTCCACCACCAGGATATTTTTTCCAGCACATGGTCTTCCTTTGTCTTCATCTTTGACCCTTGACTAAACATGTGGTGGAGATAAAATGTTTAAATTTTTAAAATTTTAAAAACGGGCCAATGACATGATGCCATGTGTCATGCCTTTATTAATTTATTATTTTCCTTTTTAAAAGGCACAAAATCAGCCCATCTTCCACCCCATGGCCGGCCAAACCAGCAAGAAGAGAGAGAAAACAAAAACAAAACCCTAGAGAGAGAAAATCAAAGAAAAAGTGTGAATTTTCAAGGAAATTAAGTGAAAAAGGTGAGTTTTTTCTATTAAGCTTGAGTTTTCTTATTCCCAAGCATTTCTCTTTATTTTCCATGATTAAATTACATGTTTTCATGATGAATTAAATTCTGGAAAAATGGGTTAGGAGAGAGAAAGTTGTTGGATTTATTTGATTTTAATTTATGTTAGTGTTTTTAGTTAGTTTAGCATATTTAGAAACAAAACAACAAGAAAAGAATTTATTTTCTCCCCCAACCATTAATGGCTGAATTTACCATGTAGTGAGTGAGGATGAGTTTGATTTTATTCTAGGAGAATTGGTTAAGGAATGATGAATTATGAGCCTAGAAAAATAATGGGAATTTTCGGAGCAAAAATATGAATTTTTACCCACTAGGGGTATTTTCGTAATTTGCTGTTGGGACTGATAATTTACACCACACTGAGGGACATTAAGTTAATTTGGGTGCAATTGAGGTATAGAAACTGAAAAGAATTAAATTGGAGTTTAAACGGACCCGTTAAGAATTTAATCGGGTGATAAGACGAATTAGGCCAATACCGGGTTTAGATAGTTACCAGTGCATTTTGCATTCCATATCATGCATTGGTATTCTAAATTAATTTAATTTTGATTTAGTACCAACTTGGTGAAACTCTCGATTTTGTATTGTGTCAAGGTGGTGAGTCCTCCGATAAAGGCAAGGAAATTGCATCCGAGGACCAGTAGACAGAGTGCTTCGAAAGTCTGCATTCTAGACATAGTGAGTAAACTTACTGTCATTTTAATTATCTAGGGTGGTTTTTAGATGCTTTCATGAATTCTATGAAAAAAGGAATTTAAAAAGATAAATTTTCATATTTTATGAATAAATGAGTTTCAATGAAATTAAATTATAAATTGTTTTGAAATTAATAGTGATTTTGAAAAATAGAGTACACGGAGACTGTTAATTGTGGCAATTTGATTGTTTAAATTAACTGGCTTATGATAAATCGAGCATGATTGGCTAGTTGGCAATTGTATTGAAATGCGAATTGTTTGGTTGCCTTGAAAAACTGCGAATTACAAAATTGCCATATCATGTTATTGAGTTTTATTATATGGTGGATTATATATTAATTAATCACTGCAGTAGGGGGTTTCTGTGGACCAGCCTTTTAGAGGGGCACGGTAAACCCCATTATATTCTTACCTCGAACGGAGAGGCGCGTAGGGTATCTCCTGAGGTAAAGTTTAGGGTTCACTTCACGCTAAACCACCACGTGAGGGGGAACTCAGCCAACGCCAAGGAACGGCTATGTTTTCAAAACAAAAACATGATTTATGTGAAATGTGAATTTTAATAGCCTTGGCGGTCTCGGTAGGATGCCTCGACCAAGGTGTCCCCGAGAATGGATTTATGGCACAAGCCTAGATTTTTATGAGATTCATAAGCCTCTTTACGTGTTTTGAACAAAATGTGTTCTAATGCTATAACCCAGTTTATGATGATTTACTTTATTGTCTCCATGTACTCAACTCTAGATGTTTATGATGAGGTTTGTTTACTCATTGGGATTTTATAATCTCACCACCTTCATTTCCACCCATTTCAGGTTCAGTATAGACTGTAGATAGCTGATCTCATCGAGGACTACAGTGGGATCTGCATTTTCCAAACCGTAGGTTCACAGTCCTCTTTACTTTTGTTTATTCGGGGGCACTCTTGTTATTGTAAATTAAATTAAATATTTTGGCTTACTGCATTTAAGTATGTATAAATTTATTTAGCTTTTACGTTATAAAAATTATTCACGTATAACTCTATAAATATTGTTTTATAAGAAAATAGAATATTTTACTTAATATTTCTTTTATTCTCTTATTATATTCAAATAACCATAATTTCGTCTTAAATGAAGATTTTAGACTTTTAAACTCATTTTGAATATGAATTATGTGTTTTGTACTTGTATATTACGTTTTAGCCAGTTTCGAAATTTTTGAGAAAAATGACCAAAATACCCCTGTGAGACGAAAAATTAATATTTTATTTGTTTAAAGTTGGAAATAGCTTAAAATCTTTTAGAACACGATATTTGACAATGGTTGCTCACAAGGGAACAAAGAAACTGATAGTAAAGCCTTGCGGGGTTTCGGGTTGACATTTCGGGCAATAAATGTCTACCGGAACACCGCGGCGGTTGTCACGGGCTCGAGGGGAATACCGGGTCGTGACAGATGCAATGATCAAGTTAAGATAAATCTTTGAGGCATCAATAGGATTATAAAGCATACACGCCTAATATATTATAATTCAATGGAGATGACATTGTGATGCAATGATATATAGTACAAGGAAACTCAAACATATGGTTGGAAATGATATGAATGATATGAAGATATACGCAAGTATAATAAGAACGTTGACATGCACTATAAGAATTATTATATTGAAACTAGGATTGGGATATAGATGAATAAAGGGGGAATGTAGTCCAAGGTATGTGAACACATGGATCTCTATACATAACGAGAGATGTTAACATTTGAAAATACATGTACACATGTATATATGAAATTGATAATTTCACTAACTAAGGTTAAGAATTGTTCTCAGTAATTGGGAGATTTTGAAATAATGCTAGAGGAGCTCAGTGAGCTAAAGTGTTAACGGACATGCAATGAACGATTAAAGTTATGAGTGACTTTGAAGGTAAATGAAATACCCCATACATTGATATGGTGATAAATAAAGTTGATCGAATGCAAATTGAGGTCAATTAAAATGTTTAAAAGTGATAAGAGACGAAAGGAATAGTTTAGGATAAAATATTTCGCAAGTGAAAAAAATAACAATAAAATAATAATAATTTTATCGAAGGAGAATTTGTGAGATAAAAGGCGATTTGGAAGTCAAGTGAGGCATAATAAGGTATTTTCGGTACCAAGGAGACAAGATAAAATTTTTAGAATAAAATAATATTTTATAAATAAAATAATATTAAAATATTAATATTTAGCTTGATGTCGAAGTCAATCAAGAAGAAGGATCATATGGTTGATCCAAGTGGGGGAGAAGATGACAAGCCCGACTCTATAAAAATATTTATCATGATATACATGTGATGGATAGCATGTTTGCATGCTAGGAGAGTCTTGAAAAATTTACAAAAGTCGGTATTGTACCTAGAGGTACAATAAAATTGATTTAAGCATCGAACTAGATCAAATAGAAAATTTACAATGAAATTAAGAATTTTAAAGTCCCAGAATTGTGTAATATGGTGATTCGGAGTTCGAAGATCAATTTGGAGTCAAATTGAAATTTTCGCTATCTAGAGGCAAAATGGTCATTTACCACCTGGGGACAAAATGAGAATTTTTAGAAAAGATTTTTGTTCCCATTTGACTTATTGGAGTAAGATTTGAAGTTTAGAAGTGAAAAATTTTAACTTTAGTATAATTTGGAGTAAAAGGGTAAAATGGTAATTTTGCCATCCAAAATCGAAAATTTAATTTTTGAAAGGATTTTGATCAAATTTAATTATTTGGAATGTGAAATGAGTATGAGGAGTGAAAATTATGCATTATGGCAAATTTTCAATTTTTGGGGCAAAAATGTAATTTTTGAAAAGTTCGAGAGCAAAAGTGTAATTTTGAAGAATTTACTCTACCAAAACTTTGGAAAAATCTGAAAATTTCACTTAAGACTTGGATAAGTCAAAGGGAATGCATGGTGGAAAAAGTAGGACAAGTGGATGGCTAGAAAAAAAATGAATTAATAAAATATTCAAAATATGAATAAAATAATATTATTTCATTAAACAATAAAAAGGCATAAAAAAATCAGCCCACCCATTCTTCTTCTTCAACATTCGGCCAAGCAAGAAACAAGAGAGAGAAAGGAGAAAATAAAACCCTAGCCAAGAAATTTAAAGGGAAAATAGGTGGAAATTCAAAAATCAAGTGAAAAAAGGTAACATTTCTTAAATTTGTCTTGTGCTTTACCTTTCCCATGCATTTCCCATCATTTTTCATGGTTGAATCATGTGATTTGAGGATGATTTCAATTCTGGTCATATGGGTTTAGAGAGAGAAAGTTGTTAGATAAATTTGATTTTGAGCTATGTTAGTGTTTAGTGTTAGTTTAGCATGTTTATGAGCAAAACAACAAGAAAAATATTTATCTTCTCCATGAATTTCTGTAGGCCGAATCTAGCCAATGGTATGTGAGGATGAGGTTGACTTTATTTTAAGAGAATTGGGTGGAAAAATGATGAATTATGAGGTTGGAAATTAAATGGAAATTTTCTGTGCAATAAATTAAAATTTTTACCCACTAAGGGTAAAAGCGTAATTTATAGTCCAAACTGATAAATTAGACCAAATTCACAGTCATTGAGGTATTGTGGAAATAATTGGATAATTGAAATTGAAATTGATGGAATTGGAGTCGAATTGGGGATTTTAAGACTTTACACAGTGTATAGGCGAGTTAGGTCAGACACCGCAATTAAGCGATTGTCTAAACATTTCAAATCCTATCTAGTGCATACGCATGGATAAGAGCCTGAAATAATTTATGATAAATTGACACAATTTATTGAATTTTGTATCATGGATTATGGATAGGTGGTGAGTCAATTGTTTCGGGTAAGAGACTGCACCCGAGGGCGGAAGATAGGAGTATTTTTACTCCTAATACTGTGAGTAAACTTATTATCGTCTTAATTATCTAGAGTAGTTTTATACAACTGTGTGATTTTATGAAAAATGGGTTTAAATGGTAAATTGCTATGTTTTAAGAGAAATTGTGATTTTATAAAATGATTTTATAAATTTTCTGAAAAATCGAATACTGGTTTTGAAAATAGAATAATTGGCGACTGTCTGCTTGTGTTGCAAATTTATGGTTTTGAATTTAATGGCTTATGACAATAAATGAGCATGAATGGCTAAACTGATTTTGATGTTATAATTATTTATACTGTGTATTCAGCCTTGAGAGGCTAGGTTGCGATAAATTATCATGTCATGCTAGAATGAATTTTATCAAATTGGTAGAGTATATATTAATTATTTACTGCAGAGGGGGTTCCGTGGACCAGCCTATTAGAGGGGCACGGTAAACTCCATTATATTATTACCTCGAACGGAGAGGCGCGTAGGGTATCTCCTGGGGTAAAGCTTAGGGTTCACTTCACGCCAAACAACCACGTGAAGGGGAACTCAGCCAACGCCAAGGAACGACTGTATTTTTCTCAAACTAAAAATATATTTTAAGTGTATACAAAATTTTAACAGCCTTGGCGGACTCAGTTGGATGCCCTGCGCAAGGTATCACCGAGTATGAGTTTTGGCACGAGCCAAAGTTTTAAGAAATTCATAAGCCAAGTTGATTACTCGATTTATATGGATTGATTTTATTTGGTTGAAATGAACTGAAAGGTAATGAAATTACAGTATGATGACTTATTTTAATTGTCTCCATTTACTCGGCTTTAGATACTTTTGATGGTATCTGTTTACTCACTAGGATTATAAAATCTCACCCCTTCTTCCTATACATTTTTCATGCTCAGGACAGTTTGTAGATAGTCGAGTAGGATGAGAACTAAGCTCAGAACTGCATTATAGAAAGTAAGAGTTCACAGTCTTACATCCTCTTGGTCAATTGGAGCCCACATGTCATTGCAGATCAAAAATTATATTTTGGTTATCTGTATATTTATTCATACAATTTTTACTTTACTTTCATGTGCGAAAAATTATTTACGAATATTTCTATAAAAATTTATTTTATGAGAAAATAGAATATTTTATTTATTATTTTTGAATAGTACTAGTTGTCAACAATTTGCTTTCAAATGAACGTTTTAGATACTTAATTTTTTTTAAATCATTAAATATATATTTTCTGCTCACCTACTACATTTTTAGCAAGTTTTGAGATTTTTGATGAAAAATTACGAAAATGCCCTTGTGAGCCAAAAAAATAATATTTTATTGTTCTTATTTGAAAATAACTTATGATTTTTTTGAAATGTGAGATTTAATAACTGTTGCTCACCGGGGAAGTGCGAAAGCTGATACGAGAGCCTTGCGAGGTTTCGATCGACATTCGGGGTGAAGAATGTTTGTCGAGGCTTCGCGGCGATTGTCACAGGCTCGATGGGGAGTTCCGGGTCGTGACAGTAAACCTTGGATTGTTTAAGTTCCTAATGGAACTCTATTAAAGGAAGGGTATGGACCAATATAAAATGAATGAATTAAGGTTGAGAAATTTGGTATGGAGCAAATTAATAAAATGATGAATAGGTATACATAAGTAAGTATGATATGTGATCGAAATCGGTATAATTGAGATGAAGTTACGGTTCAAATGTAATAATGGTGATAAAGGCATACTTAGTGTCTCGATATAAGAGATCATGGTTGTAAAAAGTATTACTAATCCGGTTCCAATGGATGATAATTGCCATAAATAAAGCATTTAATTGAACTGAAGGCGAACGAGGTAAATAAATTGAATGTCCTCATAGAAGGAACAAGGAGTAGGATCATACAAGGAGATTGATAACGCAACATCGATGGGAATTCGAGGACGAATTCTATTTAAGTGGGGGAGATTGAAATACCCCATACTTTGATATGGTGATAAATAAAGTTGATCGAATGCAAATTGAGGTCAATTAAAATGTTTAAAAGTGATAAAAGACGAAAGGAGTAGTTTAGGATAAAATATCCCGTAAGTGAGAAAATAACAATAAAATAATAATAATTTTATCGGAGGAGAATTTGTGAGATAAAAGGCGATTCGGAAGTCAAGTGAGGCATAATAAGGTATTTTGGGTATCAAGGAGACAAGATAAAATTTTTAGAATAAAATAATATTTTATTAATGAAACAATATTAAAATATTAATATTTAGCCAGATATCGAAATCAGTCATGAAGAAGGATCATATGGTTGATCCAAGTGGGGAGAAGATGACAAGCCCAACTCTATAAAAATATTTGTCATGACATACATGTGATGGATAGCATGTTTGCATGCTAGGAGAGTCCCGAAAAATTTACAAAAGTCGGTATTGTACCTAGACGTACAACAAAGTTGATTTAAGCCTCCAACTAGATCAAATAGAGAATATACGATGAAATTAAGAATTTTAAAGTCCCAGAATGGTTTAATATGGTGATTCGGAGTTCGAGAATCAATTTGGAGTCAAACCGGAATTTTCGCTATCTAGGGGCAAAATGGTCATTTGCCACTTGGGGACAACATGGGAATTTTTAGAAAAGATTTTTGGCCCCATTTGACTTATTGGAGTATGATATGAGGTTTAGAAGTGAAAAATTTTAATTTCGGTATAATTTGGAGTATAGGGGTAAAATGGTAATTTTACAACCCTAGGGGCAAAACAGTAATTTTCCACCACCAGGACATTTTTCCAGCACATGGTCATCTCTTATCCTCATTTTTACCATTGAATAATTGTGTGGTAGAAATAAAAAGGATTAAAATTTTTAAAGTTTTAAAAAAGGGCCAATGACATGATGCCATGTGTCATACCTTTATTATTTTATTGTTTCTTTATAAAAAGGCATAAAATCAGCCCATTTTCTTCATATGGCCGGCCAAGCAAGGAAGAGAGAGAAAGAGAGGAAGAACAAACCCTAGGTGAGGAATTTCAAGAGAAAGAGTGTAGAAAATTAAGGAAAACAAGTGAAAAAAGGTAGGATTTTTCAACTTAAGCTTGAAATCTATTTTCCTTAAGCATTTCTCCTTATTTTTCATGCTTAAATTACATGTTTTCATGAGGAAATGATGGCTGATCACAATGGGCTAGGAGAGAGAAAGTTGTTAGATTAATTTGATTTTAAGTTATGTTAGTGTTTTAAGTTAGTTTAGCATATTTAGAAACAAAACAACAAGAAAAGAATTTATTTTCCTCCATTTCCATTATTGGCCGAATTTTTTAGGGGAATATTGGCTGATGATCTTGATGTTTATTTGAGGAATTATGATGAATAATGATGAATTATGAGCCTAGATGTCACGACCCGGAACTCCCATCGGGCCCGTGACAACCGCCGCGACGTCTCGATAAGCACTCATTACCCCGAATGCCGATCGAAACCCCGCAAGGCTTAGCATCAACTTCCGCATCTCCCCGGTGAGCGACAGTTATTAAATCTCGCATTTCAAGAAATCATAAGTTGTTTCCAACTCAAAACAATAAAAATATTATTTTCTAGCTCACTGGGGCATTTTCGTCATTTTCTTTTTTTTTGAAATTTCGAAATCCGAAAAAATGTAATATGTAAGTGGAAACACATATTTCATGATTTAAATTAAATTTTGAAGTCTAAAACATTCGTTTAAAGTAAAATTATAGCTATTTGAATATAATAAAAACATTAAATAAAATATTCTATTTTCTTAAAACACAATATTTTCAAAGTCTTCCTAAAATAACTTTTGTAGCATAAGAGTAAAATAAATTTATTCATATAGTAATAAAGATAATTAAAGTATGAAATTTCGTTTACAGTGACACGTGGGCCCCTAATTAACCAAGAAGGTGTAGAGCTACGAACCCTTACTTCCTATGATGCAACTCCGAGATTAATTCTCGTCTTAATCAACTATCAACAAACTGTCCTGAGCCTGAAAAATGGATAGGAAGAGGGGTGAGATTAAATAATCCCAGTGAGTAAACAATTACCATCAAAAGCATCTAAAGCCGAGTAGATGGAGACAATATAAAAACGTTATATCTCATTAATGTTCATAACACAAAATTCGTTTCAATCTATACCAAATAATTTCTTTTCATCAAAATTTCCCCGACTTATGAATTTTTTTAAACTTGGCCCCTGCCAATATCATTCTCGCGGGTACCTTCGTCAAGGTATCCCACTGAGACCGCCAAGGCTGTTCAATGACCCATACCCATAAACATGTTTTCACATCTGACACACAGCCGTTCCTTGGCGTTGGCTGAGTCTCACTCTCACGTGGTGGCCCGAACGTGAGGTGCACTCAAATCATACCTCAGGAGATACTTCACCCAACATCTCCCCCCGGAGGTAAGTATATAATTGAGTTACCGTGCCCCTCTCATAGGCAGTCCACGGAAACCCCCACCACTGCAGTGACCGTTTAATATACCACCAGACCCATAAAAATTCCAGTAGCATAATAGGGCGAATAAAATGTAATCCAGTCTACCGAGACCAATCCAAAATTGTTCATATATTTCATGCCAACCCCAAAAATTTAGCCATCATGCTACCATAGTGTCATAAGCCCCAATTTCAATAACATATAAAATCATAAATTTCAACACAGTCTCCATATACTCAATTTTCCCAAAACAATATTTGATTTCAAAACCAGTATAAATCTCATTTTTTATTAAAAAAACATTTTAATTGGAAAACATAATATTTTATAATTTAAATTCACCATTCAATAAAAGCATCAAACAAGTATAATTACTCTAGATATTTAAGACGATAAATTGTCCACTCACAGTTCTAGGAGTCGATGTACTCCTAATCCCAGTCTTCAAGCACAATTTTGGTACTTTTACCAGTGTAATTTGCTCACCACCTATCCACAATGTACAATACATAATTCACCACATCAATGCTTGACCATTATAAAATCAATTCAGGCTCGATATATATGCATGATATGACATGCAACTTATCCGACTACCGCTTAAATGCGGTGCTAACCTAATTCGGCCTATTACCCGATTAAATTACTAACGCGTCCAATTTAATCTCAAATTAATTTTTTTCAGTTTCTATACCTCAATTGCACCCAAATTGACTTAAAGTCCCTCGGTGTGGTGCAAATTATCAGTCTTGATAGCAAATTACGAAAATACCCCTAATGGGTAAAAATTCATATTTTTGCTCCAAAAATTTCCATTATTTTTCTAGACTCATAATTCATCATTATTCATCATAATTCCTCAAATAAACATCAAGATCATCAGCCAATATTCCCCTAGAAAATTCAGCCAATAATGGTAATGGAGGAAAATAAATTCTTTTCTTGTTGTTTTGTTCCTAAATATGCTAAACTAACACTAAACACTAACATAGCTCAAAATCAAATTTATCTAACAACTTTCTCTCTCTAAACCCATATGACCAGAATTCAAATCATCCTCAAATCACATGATTCAACCATGAAAAATGATGAAAAATGCATGGGAAAGGTAAAGCACAAGACAAATTTAAGAAATGTTACCTTTTTTCACTTGATTTTTGAATTTCCACCTATTTTCCCTTTAAATTTCTTAGCTAGGGTTTTATTTTCTCCTTTCTCTCTCTTGTTTCTTGCTTGGCCGAATGTTGAAGAAGAAGAATGGGTGGGCTGATTTTTTTATGCCTTTTTTATTGTTTAATGAAATAATATTATTTTATTCATATTTTAAATATTTTATTAATTCATTTTTTTTTCTAGCCATCCATTTGTCCTACTTTTTCCACCATGCATTCCCTTTGACTTATCCAAGTCTTAAGTGAAATTTCCAGATTTTTCCAAAGTGTTGGTGAAGTAATTTTTGATATTTACACTTTTGCCCCCGTAAAAATCAAAAATTACATTTTTGCCCCAAAAACTGAAAAATTGTCCATAGACATATTTTTTATCCCTTATACTCATATCATTCCCAAATTTGTCAAATGTGATCTAAATTCTCTCAAAATCTCAAATTTTATCCGCAGATGGAAAAATTACAATTTTACCCTTATATAGTGAAAATTTCAATTTGACTCCGAATTGATCCTCGAACTCCTAATTACCATTTTGAGTCATCCTTGAACTGTGAAACTCTTAATTTCACCTCAAAATTCCTATTTGAACTAGTTCGAGGCTTAATCGACTTAATGATACCATTAGAGGCAATATCGTCTTTTAACGATTTCTCGAACTTCCTAAATATACAAACATTCTATCGAGCATGTGAATGATATTATAATTATTTTACAAAGCAGGGTTTGACACTAGAAAAATAATAGAAATTTTCGGAGCAAAAATATGAATTTTTACCCACTAAGGGTATTTTCATAATTTGCTATCGGGACTGATAAATTGAATCTCATTCACAGTCACTAAGGTAATTTAAGTATAATTGGAGTGTAGAAAGTGAGAAGAATTGATTTGGAGTTAAATTGGAGATAATAGGCCGAATTAGGTCAGCACCGCATTTAAGCGGTAGTCGGATAAGTTGTATATCATATCATGCATATATACCGCGCTTGAATTGATTTTATAATGGTCAAGCATTGATGTGGTGAATTATGTATTGTACATTGTGGATAGGTGGTGAGCAAAGTACACTAGTAAAAGTACAGAGATTGTGCTTGGAGACTGGGATTAGAAGTACATCGACTCTCAGAACTGTAAATGAACTTATTATCGTCTTAATTATCTAGAGTAGTTTTATACAATTGTGTATTTTATGGAAAATGGGTTTAAATGGTAAATTGCTATGTTTTAAGAGAAATTATGATTTTATAAAATGATTTTATAAATTTTCTGGAAAATCGAATACTGGTTTTGAAAATAGAGTAATTGGAGACTGCCCGCTTGTGTTGTAAATTTATGGTTTTAAATTGAATGGCTTATGACAATATATGAGCATGAATGGCTAAACTGATTTTGGTGTTAGAATTATTTATACTGAGTATTCAGCCTTGAGAGGCTAGGTTGCGATAAATTGCCATGTCATGCTAGAATAAATTTTATTGATTGGTGGAGTATATATTAATTATTTACTGCAGAGGGGGTTCAGTGGACCAGCCTATTAGAGGGGCACGGTAAACTCCATTATATTCTTACCTCGAATGGAGAGGCGCGTAGGGTATCTCCTGCGGTAAAGCTTAGGGTTCACTTCACGCCAAACCACCACGTGAAGGGGAACTCAACCAACCCCAAGGAACAATTGTAATTTTCTCAAACTAAAAATATATTTTAAGTGTATACAAAAATTTTAATAGCCTTGGCGGACTCGATTGGATGCCCTGCGCAAGGTATCACCGAGTATGAGTTTTGGCACGAGCCAAAATTTTAAGAAATTCATAAGCCAAGTTGATTACTCGATTTATATGGATTGATTTTATTTGGTTGAAATGAGTTGAAAGGTAATGAAATTACAGTATGATGACTTATTTTAATTGTCTCCATTTACTAAACTTTAGATAGTTTAGATGGTATTTGTTTACTCATTGAGATTTTATAATCTCACCACCCTCATTTCCTCACATTTCAGGCTCAGGAAATTTCATAGTTAGCTGACTTTGACAAGGACCTTCATTTGGACTCGAATCGGTAAAAGTTGTAGGTTTTCAACTTTCGATGCATTTTGGTTAGATGTGGGCCCACGTGTCACTGTAAAAGAAATTTTATGCTTTGGTTATTTGCTTTATAGTATATATGAATATAATTAACTTTTACGCTATAAGAATTATGTACCGATAGTTTTATGAAAATTATTTTACAAGAAAATAGTTTATTTTATTGATAATTTTTATTATATTCAAATGGTCAAATTTTCACTTCAAATGAACGTTTTAGATACTTAATTTGTTTTTAAATCATTAAATATATATTTTCTGCTTACCTAGTACATTTTTAGCAAGTTTCGAGATCTTTGACAAAAATGACGAAAATACCCTTGTGAGCCAGAAAACAATATGTTATGTTCTGATTTGGAAATGATTTGTAATCCTTCGAATTTTGATATTTGATAACTATTGCTCACCGGGGAAGTGCAGAAGCTGATACGAGAGCCTTGCGAGGTTTCGATCGACATTCGGGGTGAAAAATGTTTGTCGAGGCCTCACGACGGTTGTCACGGGCTCGATGGGGAGTTCCGTGTCGTGACATATACTTGCCTCCGGGGGGAGATGTTTGGTGAAGTATCTCCTGAGGTATGATTTGAGTGCACCTCACGTTCGGGCCATCGCGTGAGAGTGAGACTCAGCCAACGCCAAGGAACGGCTGTGTGTCAGATGTGAAAACATGTTTATGGGTATGGGTCATTGAACAGCCTTGGCGGTCTCAGTGGGATACCTTGACGAAGGTACCCGCGAGAATGATTCTAGTAGGGGCCAAGTTTGAGAAATTCATAAGCCGGGAAATTTTGATGAAAAGAAATTGTTTGGTATAGATTGAAACGAAATTTGTGTTATGAACATTATTGAGATATAATGTTTTTATATTGTCTCCATCTACTCGACTTTAGATGCTTTTGATGGTAATTGTTTACTCACTGGGATTATATAATCATAATCTCACCCCTCTTTCTATCCATTTTTCGGGCTCAGGACAATTTGTTGATAGTTGATTAAGATGAGAATTAATCTCGAAGTTACATCCTAGAAAGTAAGGGTTCGTAGTCCTACATCTTCTTAGTCAGTTGAAGGCCCACGTGTCACTGTAAAAGTAATTTTATTCTTCAGTTATTTGATTTAAAGTATGTATGAATATATTTAGCTTTTACACCATGTTTTTGGCGAGTTTCGGTATTTTTGAAGAAAAATGATGAAAATACCCCTGTGATCCAGAAAGTAATATTTTATTATTTTGATTTGGAAATGACTTATGATTTTTTTGAAATGTGAGATTTAATAACTGTCGCTCACTAGGGAGATGCGAAAGCTGATGCTAAGCCTTGCGGGGTTTCGATCGGCATTCGAGGTAACGAGTGCCTATCGGGACGTCGCGATGGTTGTCACGGGCTCAATGGGAGTTCCGGGTCGTGGCAAATATAATTACAATTATATATATTAAAATACTTTTAGCATATATATATATATATATATATATATTGTAATAAGGAGAAAGGGAATTTGAACTTTACTTTTTAAGTAGGGGATCATGTACCAACGAATGAGTTAAGCGTTCGGGTGCTAGCATATATATATATATATATATATATATATATATGTACTTTAAATATAAACATATTTATTTTCTATTTTTTGTTAACATTACAAAAATTATAACTTATAAAATTAGTAATTACAATATATATACCTTTATTTATATAAACTTATAATATATATATATATATATATATCTTAAGGAAAGTTGTGAGATTAGAATAGTTTTGAAACCTAGCTATTTTTTTTAATTTCATATAGTTAAGGACAAACCTATATAGTTAATTAAATTAATTAATGAAACCATGATTATTAATTGACTTGTAATGTCTTTAAATATATATACTTTATATACATTGGGCTCATTTTTAAGAAATATAATTACTATTATATATATACTAAAAATATTTTAGTATATATACAGTTTAAATTTAAACATATTTGCTTTCTATTTTGTGTTAACATTACAAAAATTATAACTTACAAAATTATTAATTATGTTTGAGATATTTGTTTTTTATTATTTAAATTTAAATTTTATTATTTGTGTGTTTTTATTAATTTAACTATTAGTAAATTATATGGAATATGTAAGATAAATATTATTGTATATAGATATGGGTACAAATTCGAGCTCGAGTAATTGGGCACCCATGAATAGCATTTTAATAATTTTTTTACATAATCGAATTTTTAAACGAGTTAGGGTAATTATAGGATAGTGGGAATATATTAGGATTAGGGTTAGGGTTAGGGTAGTATTTTTTAAAAACATTCAGGTAATTAATAGGGTTTGGATACTTTATCTTTTATAGAATTAGGATTCGGGTATCTCAAAATTAACGGATACCTTACCCGTTGACAACCTTAAGATTGACCAACTAGACCCTACCCACCCCTAGTTTTTAGATTCATATTCTTAATTTGGTATTATGCTAAACCCTTTTAGTTACCTAAATTATCGATTTTTTTCCTATTAAACCATTTTGTCAAACAATTTCGTTCTTTATTGATAACTACAAAGAATAATCAAATTTTACATATATTATGCACATAAAATCAATCGTACATATAATTTTTCTTTATTTCCTAGCATTTTATTTTTGAAGCTCACTCATGTTATAATTTTTTGAGAGTTGTGTAACTTCTATTCTTTATCTTTTTAAGTTATTAGTTTGATTACTTTTAGAGGAAATTGTGAAAAATGACCTTCGTAGTAAAGTGACTTCAAAAATTACCGTCTCTATAATTTTAACTGTTTTTAGCCAATTTTTGACAAGACTTGACAAGAATACCTTTTAATCCAATTAATCCAAATGAAGGCGCGTCTGAGTTTCTTTCTTTCTACTCTCCCACCATTCAGCTTAAAATTCCAAAATTAAATCTTGATTTAGATTTAGCTATCCCTCCATCCAGCTCTCCAACACCATCGAGGTCTATATCGGTAGCCAACTTTCTCACGATCCTAAAGTGCAGAGATGACATCAAGGTATTTGTTATGGGTTCTTGCGTTTATTTAGGGTTATTCATAGAACGAAAAAGTTGATGGGTAAATTATATGAGTTTGGAAACTTAAATCTGGCTGGGGGTAGTGAAATCAATCAATTTATAGGCGATGCGTGAATATTTGTTAGGCATTGAGTGACTGGATATTAGGAATCGTAACCTGTTTATTTGGCATTAGGTGCCTGAATATTTGTTGAGCATTGCATGAGTTCTTTATAGGCATTATGTGACTGAATATATGTTGAGCGTTGCGTGACAGTTACTACGTGACTGAATATTTGTTGAGCATTGCGTTAGATCTTTATAGGCGTTACGTGACTGAATATTTGTTGAGTATTGCGTGACCTATTTGTAGACATTGCGTGACTTTAGCTACCTAATGCTGAAGGTGATTCTCTACTGATTATCTTCAATAACCTAATAAGCTCTAATGTAATTCTTGAAGTTTATATATAATTTTAGACTTGTATAGTAGCAATAGTATTAGATTTTGGTTGGTCGACCATGATGCCTAAATTAAAAAAAAAAAAGAAGAGAAAAGAGGTAACATTAAAATCCTTGTTGATTAGTGAAAAAGAGAGAAAACCTTGAAGCTGCTTTTTATTAAGAATTTCTTGGAAAATGATGTTTGGCCTGGCTTTTGCTTTTAAAAGGTAGATAAGATGAAAGGGCAGGCCGAACAGGTACTTAATAACCAATTCAGCCCCCTTTCATTGCACTGATATGGTTGTAGAAAACGAAGAGTCAACTTTCATGCCTATAAATAAAGGGAACCATTAACCATTTGAATCAAATTCAATTATCTTAATCAATCTCAAATAATTGAAAAATGACATCTAGAGATCCAAGAGTTGAGAAGGGGAAAGAGGCAGCCTCCAAAGAGGAGGAGGTGCCTTTGAGTGTAAGGGACTAGTTGCACATATTCTTGAGTGTGAGGGACAAATTACACATATTCTTGAGTGTGAGGGACCAGTTGCACATATTCCAGCAAGAGATTCAAGTGCTCATCGACAACCTGATGCAAAGGACTTTTAACCTAGAGGCTGCCATCCTGAGCAACAAAAAGATTCTCGCCAAGATAGAGTTTAAACTAGATGAACTTACGAAGAAATGAACTACGATTTATTTTTTTTGTATCATTTCCTTGTATTTTCGAGGGGGTCTTTTTAATAAAATTTGAATAAAATTTATAGCAATTTTTATTTTCATTGAGCACATATTTCATTGAGTTATTTTCTTCGTTCAAGTTATATTATGCTGAATAACTTCATGAATGGATGTTAGGCATTAGGTGACCTATTATTAAGTATGGGGATAGTGGGTGATACGCGGTGCGTGAATTGTGCTATGCATATCTTCTGTTGAGACATTGCGTGAGTGGTTTGTATGTATATGGAATAAAGTACCTATGGTGACGTGTTGTTATGTATTGCATGGCGTTGGGCCAGTATGTGACTGTTTAAGTTGGCATAACATGAATGGATATTAGGCATTGATTGACTTATTATTAGGTATTGCGAGACTGGTGGTGCGTGACTAGTGCAATTCACCTCTTGTTTAGAGGCTTATTATTCATTGGGTGACTTATTCTTAGGTGTTACGAGCCTGACGGTGCGTGACTGACTTATGCAATTCATGTGTTGCTTTGAGGCTCTTGTTCAGTAGTTTTTTAGGCAGTGCGTGACTGGTTTTTATATATTGCATTAGCTGTTGTAGCTAGAGTGGTGGCGCGTGATTTGTGCAATTTATGTGTTGTTTTGAGGCTTTTGTTTAGTAGTTTTTAGGCTTGCGTGACTGATTTTTATATATTACGTTACTTGTTGTAGAGTGAGTGGTGGCGCGTGACTTGTGCAATCCATGTGTTGTTTAGGGGCTTTTGTTTAGTAGTTTTTAGGGTTGCGTGATCGAATTTTATATATTACGTGACGTGTTGTTATGTATTGCGAGAGTGGTTGCACGTGACTTGTGCAATTCATGTGTTGTTTAGAGGCTTTTGTTCAGTAGTTTTTTAGAATTGTGTTACTGGTTTTTATGTATTACGTGACCTATTGTTATATATTGCGAGAACCGTGGCGCGTGACTTGTGCAATTTGCCTCTTGTTTAGGGGCGTTTGTTCACTAGTTATTAGGCATTGCATTAATGTGTATTAGACATTGCGACACTTAATTTCTTTTAAATTTTTACGACCGGCCAAATGTGACTTAGGCATTGCATAAGTGGTTTCTATGCATTGAGGGGCTATTTTTGATAAATTGACTGATCGTGACACTTATTTTCTGTTAAATTTCAGCGACCTACCAAATGTGAAGCTTATGATTACATACGGTGGTCATTGGGTTGATGACGCTTACAAAGGTGGTGAGACACGAGTGAGGGGTGTTAGGAGTGATTTGTCATTTTCTAGACTAGTGAAGCTGGTTGAAGAGGTTGTTGGGGTCAACTCACATAATGAAATCGAGCTACATGCATCGCTCAGCCATGCCGCAAGGGTTTCGCACGTAGTTATTAGGGATGATGAAGATGTAGCGAGTATTCTGCGAGATAAGAGGGCAGTTGTTGTGTTTGTGACAGTTAAGGCAGGAAATGCAGACAATATTCCACATGAGCATGGTATCCAACATAGTAATCAACAAGAACATAATGTTAATTATTCTGACATACCACACCATGCATTTCCTAACAAACAACCATGGCAATCACATTTGATGTATCCTTATGAGTTTCAGTAGCCTTGCGCACACATGAGGTGTCTGCAAATGATGTCTGCACAATTCCGATCAGAATGTGCATCGAACGAAATACTCGGTACTTTGCAACAAACACAACTGTCGCCCAAAAATGCATTGGGTCCATTGTCATTAGCAAATGACACTGTGATGGTTGTGAGTGATGACGATGCATCTGATCAAATTAAAGATGATGTCGAAGAGGACGACACGGTGGATCGAAACCATGAGTTGCGTTATGACTATGAAGATGATTACGTTGGCAGACATGAAGACCGTTCAGAGGATGACAGGGTTGAGCAGACCGACATTCTTGATTGCAATCATACAGATGGCGGTAGAGGTCATACCACAACTGTTGTGTTAGAAGAGGTTGAGTTGGATGACCATTGCAGAACCGTTGAATTAGAAGATGTTGAGGGTGACCCTATTTACGAGAAAGCTATCGCACTTGAGAACAGCATTCGTTCGCCTGATGACAGTGATGAAGAGAGGGTAAATACAGGGGTATCTCGTCAATGGATTATTCTTGGGCTAGATATGATATCCTTCCAAATAGTGAAGAGTGAGGAATCCATATCAATGGACGACCACTTATATCGCAGAAAAGTGTTTCTATCGAAGGCTGAATTGAAACGAGCTTGGAGCATGTTGGCACTAAAAGAGCATTTTGAGTTTAGAGTTAAAAAGTCATGTCACACTCGTTTTGAGGTTGGTTGTAAGGATAAGGCATGCAAGTTTGATTTGCGTGCAACGAAGTTGCCTGAGGGAGAATATTGGCAAGTTCGGTCGTTGCATAAGGTACACACGTGTACTGTCGATGGTTTTCAATGTGGGTACCAAACTGCGAACGCGAGGGTAATTCTCCAGCAGGGTGTAAGAAAATTGTGTAACCCCATTGAGACCAAAGGAAATAATGGAAGAGATGAATCGCAAGTGGGGATTGCAATGCCTATATGGTAAGGCCTAGCAAGTGAAGGAGTACGCGAAGAGTCTTATGTTTGGTCCGCCGGAAGAGTCATTCTAACTCGTCCCCTCTTATTTCCATATGTTGAAACGTGAAAATCCCAGTACTGTGACGTGTGTCACTACTGATGGGGAATAACGATTCAAATATTATTTATGGGCATTCAAGTCATGTATTCGGGGGTTCAGTACTGTAATGCGGCCTATAGTCGCTATCGATGCCACACATCTTAAAGGCAGATTCAAGAGTATTCTGTTTGTGGCGGTATGCAAAGATGCAAATGAGCAGATATATCCACTAGCATTTGGCATTGGCCACATCGAAGACGAAGAGTCTTGGTCGTGGTTTCTTAACCAATTGCGTCGTACGATTGGTTGTCCTAAAAATGCAATGTTCATTTCTGATCAACATCTTGGCATTAAGAATGCAGTTGAGAAAGTGTACAAGGACACTCATCATGGTCTATGCAATTACCACTTATGAAAAAACGTTAAAAACAGGTTCAAGCTCGAAGATGTTGCAGCGATTTTCACCATGGCCGCCAACTGCTATAGGGTTGTCGATTTTGACAGACATATGAATCAGCTGAAACAGCTTTGCAAACCTGCTTATGACATCCTTATGAGATTAGGCCTTGAGAGATGGGCACGTTCACGGTCTCCAGTAAGGCGATACAAGCTAATGACATCCAACACTACGGAGTGTATTAACTCTTGCCTGAGGCATGCAAGAAAAATGCCAATAACGGTCTTGATCGAGTGCATTAGATGCATGTTTCAACGTTAGTTCCATGACCGGCACAATGAGGCATTGAATTTAACCACGCCCCTCAACCCTTGGGCTACCGATTTGTTGAACAGACGGTTCAATGAAGCATGTCACTTTTTCATACAAGCAATCGATCGGGTGGAGTTTCAAGTTATAAGTGGAAGTAAGGACAGAGTCGTGAACCTCTGCACCAATGAGTGTTCATGCAATGAGTTCCAGTCTGATCTACTCCCCTGCACGCATGCCATGGCGGCAATAAGGTATGAGCAATCATGTTTTGTTATATTGTGCATGGTGAATTGAATTTTTACGTTGTTCGCCATCTGTGATTTCATTGCCTTGGCAGTAAGTGCAAACGTCCAGCCATTGAATTTTGCTCAGACTATTACAAGACTTGGTCTTAGGTGGAGGGATATGCGGTTCCCATTCGCCCGGTTGGGCATCCCAGTGAGTGGGACATCCCCGATGACGTGCAACAAATTGTCTTTTTGCCACCAAGTTGGCGAGGTCAAGCAGGAAGACCTAGGAGGAAAAGGATTCCATCAGCTGGGGAAGGCAGCGAACGACGTAGATGTTCACAATGCAAGAGCTATGGTCATAATAGACAAAAATTTTGGAGTCTGTTTGCATCTCTACTGACAAACGGGGAAACATCATCTGCTCAGTCGATGGCTCGACGACGTCGACCCAAGGCATGTGCAATTTGCAGACAACCCAGGCACAGTCGAAATGCTGTCCAATGCGGACTACAAACTCTGATAACGTTATCGGTGTCGTACGTGAAGATATTGGCCCTTCAGACGTCAGTTGTTAGGGATTGTTTCGAAGTTGCCATTGATATTTGCATTAAATAATACTATTTCAACTTGAGTTTGACAGAGTTTGAACAAAAAGTAAGATACACAAGATGTTGATATTTGTGAGAAAGACCTTATGCTAGTTATGGAGGTTTGAAAAAGTGTACCAAAGCATGAGAATTGAAGTTACTTTGAGAAAGTTATGGATGTTTCAAGGGATGACTTCCATGCAATATGAAAAACGTTTATTGAGGAAGAAGGATGGGAAGAAGAAGATGAAGTTGCTGGAAGTGAGGAGAAAGTGCTGGAAAAAATTAGATATTTTTTCTATAGTTGACTACAGTTCCCATTATTTACGAAAATATCATTGCATAGTTGGATCATCAAATTCCAATTACAGTACTTAGCTCATTTGTTGGATCATCAAATTCATTGTACTCCTTAATAATTTGAATTTCATTGTAAACCATTAAATAAAGCACAAATATTTCATTCAATAATATTTACGTGATTGATTAGGCATCCTGCTTCACATTTTGGCCCAGAAAATTATGTTTTGCTCATACTAATAGTTGTTCTTTAGATGATGCAACTTCCATCTACAAGTATAAAACATAATATAGAAACGGCATAATAACAAATATATATAATACAATAGTTAATTAAAAATTAAAGAAAAAACATAACTTATCTAATTAAGAACAAATACAAATATGTCTCAATCAACATAAATTTGATAACATCCTTGAACCAAAGTATTAGCTAAAAGTATCATGTTGAACAGCTCAATGGCTAATACAATAGCAGACACGATCGTTGCAGTTTGCTCTTGAGAAAACCCTTCCATTGTGTGAACTAACAATATAAAAAAATAATTAAAATCATGAAATATAAACATTATATAAAAACAGCATATAGTAAACACAAAGTTAACTTATCATGTCCACCTTACAAATATTCAATTTAAAAACAGCATATAGAAGGATCCATTTTTGATATGCAGGGAATATGTTGGAAAATTTTAATGTAAGTTCAATTGATACTAGAGACCGATCTAATGGTAGCAATCAATGGCAAAAAAAATAAGATTGCACTGCAATAAGCAAGAGTCAAACTTGAGACCAATAATGCAAGTGTGACTAAGCAGAACTTTTTTCTTGCACCCTAAAATCTTAAAAAAAAATTGCAATGGTTTCCTACTATGAAGACCAAATTTACCCTAAACAAAAATAAATAAATGGGAGGTCAAATCTTAAAAAAAAAAAGCCATGAAAAGAGTACAAATTCAAATTCAGGGTTAAAATGAGGCTTTTGGGGGTCAAAACGGCAGCAGACTGCCTACGGCGGTTTGTTAACGCGTAGATCTCGAAAAGTTACATGGATTCAAAAAAAATCACGCAATGCATTAATAAAAACTAACAAGCAATGTCCAAAGTAAGTCATGCAATGCCTACCAACTACTCACGCAATGCCTTAAAAGAAACTAGTCACGCAATGACTTATCACAAACTAGCCACGCAATGTCCAAGGTAAGTCACGCAAGGCCTTATGTTGAAGATTAGCCCAAAAATCCAACCTCGCTTGCCGACCAAGGGCCAAATTGTTTCAGTGGTCAACCCTAAAATATAAATATGAAGAAAACCTAAATTAATAGAAAAAAGTCAGATTAAAGAATACAAGAAGAAGATAAAAAAAAAAGAAAGAAAAAAAAATGGGAGATTTCAACCCACAATTTCATATTATGAAGAAGTAGAGCTAGAAGAAAGAGAAGTGACTTTAGCAAAATAGTTAGAAGCAGTAAACCCTCAGCCCCAAAAACGATGCTTTGCTTCGATGGGTAAAAATGTCCTTAAAGACATGAAAGAGTGCAATGTAATGTGATTGCATTGGTTTTGGAATGCAATCACATTACATCCATTGGCTGCAATGTAATGACATCACATCCCTTATACCAAAAGCACCCTTAATGTCGACCGTTGCAATAAAAAAACAGAAAGAGTATAAGATAGCTTCCAACCGTTTCTTTCATATTCCAATCTTCCCAATATCTATTGATAGCTACAGTTTCATATTCTAACCGTTCCAAACTTAGTTTAAGGGTGAAGGGAAGTTGAGCCACCAAAGTTGAACTGTCCTGCACTGTCTTAAGCAATGGCCGCATCTTCGAGCAGACCCAATGTCCATGACAATGGCGACCAAAGTATGGGTGATGATGAAAACTCCCACCTACGATCAAGGAAGAAATGGAAACTAGCTCTTCAATTGCCTGCCGCATCAATTGGTTTTTCAATTTAACCAAGTAATGATTTGTTCTCTCTCTTACGGTTTAGGGACATATCACATGGTGGTAGGTATTGGGTACTAGAGAATGCCATGATATTGTGCGGGAAAGTGGTAGATTGGGAAAGCTTAAAGGAAAACATATACCTTGAGGGTGACATATCTTCATTTTTTGACATGGGTAAACTTAAGGGTCTAAGTACCTTTTCATATTTTGATTATAGCCCGACTCTTATTAGGGAATTTTACTTCAGCATTCGCCGGAGTGAAAATGAATTCAAAAATCCTAGAGATTTTGACCCAGATGTTTTGCACGTGTTTTTGGGAGGAATAGAGTTTATAGTCACTCCCTTTGATATTGGGAAGCTCTTGAAAATGGAGTATAGACACGGATAATACAGACCTCCACCATCACATGACCTGTCCAGCATATGGGCCCAGGTGACAGGCAAAAGAGAACCATACACCACAGAGTCATGTTCTGCTCGTCGTTTGAATTCTACACCAGATAGGCTATTACATAATTTTCTGGCGTCCACATTACAGGGAAGGCTCAGTCGATTAAGACATGTTAGCGTTGAGGATCTGTGGATGATGGAAACCATTGGACGCGAGTTTGGCATGAATATTGCAGAATATATGATCACGAGAATGAGAAAAGTTGCCATGCGGGAAGAGATGACCCTTCCATACGGGAACATCATATCGGCTCTAGTTAAGAAGAAAGGGATATGGAGCAATAGGTATCTAGCTTATTGGACTAGTCGCAGGCCTCGTAATCTATCGTTTTGATGGCTCGTGAAAAGAGGATATGACTTAAGTCTTGATGAGCCATTGAACTTTATCGAAGGCAGCCCAGTTCATCCTGCCCATGATACTCCATCCAGACAACCGTCTAGAGTTCCTGTTTCCAATGATGTGATGTATAATATGCTTCTGAGGATTGATGAGAAGCTCAGTAATCAAATTGCTACAATGCAGGCATTGGAATTGAGGATACAGAATGTTGAGAATCTTCTAATGCAAAAAATAGATATAGTTGTTCGGGCAGCAGAAGCGCGACAGAATTGACTGTCCTCATATGAGTTTCTCCGACATTAACTTCTAATGCAAAGGAAGTCAGTTGTCATTGGTTCTAGTTGAGTCAAACATACGAGATGAACATTCATATTTGAGAGTTGTGGGTTAACTGCATTATGGAAACTGTAGTTTGTATTTCATAATTCACTTGTGGTATTTTGTTTTCTTTAACTCAATATTTTGTTATGATGGTGCTTGGGGTTGAGTTATGGTTTGATATTGTCCATGGTAATTGGCTTACCCTTATTCAAAGAACATGACACCAAATAAATGAGTCACGCGATGCAAGATCAACTAGTGACGCAATCCCATATCATCAACTCATGCGATTCAATAAGAATTCATGCCGCCACTCCATTTATACTACAGAAGCGACTCCATATCAACTAGTAATGTGATTCCATAATACCTAGTCACGCGATTCCATTTTTTACTCATGCGATTTTAGAATTAACACTCACGGCATTCTACAAAAAAGTCATGTCACGTGCTTTCATATTAACTAGTAACGCCACTCCATATTTACTACTAACAGGAGTCAATATCTAATACTCACGCGATTCCCAATCTTAGCAGTTCACGAGATCCATATTTACTACTCACACGATTCCAAGTGGATTAGTAACGCGATTCCATATTAACAATTGACGTGATTCAGAATTTAGTACTCGTGTGACTCCATAACAAATACTCTCGCGAATCAGTATCAACTAGTGACGCGATTCCATCCACACCATTCACGCCATTCAATAGCAACTTCTTACAACCCTATGTCACGCAATGCAATTCAACATGTCTTATAGGCAATAAAGTAAAGTCACGCAAAGGGGAGTTAGCATATGCAAACGATTGATGTTTGGCTTGGCTTTTACTTTTAAGAGGTAGATAAGATCAAAAGGCATGACGAACAGGTACTTAATAACCAATTCAACCCCCCTTCATTGCACTGACATGGCTGCAGAAAATGAAGAGTCAGCTTTCATTTCTATAAATAAAGGGAACCATTAACCATTTGAATCAAATTCAATTATCTTAATCAATCTCAGATAATTGAAAAATGACCTCCAGAGATCCAAGAGTCAAGAAAGGGAAATAGGCAGCCTCCGAAGAAGAGAAGGTGCCTTTGAGTTTGAGGGACTAGTTGCACATATTCCAGCAGAAAAGCAAATCTAAAACACAAGATGTCTCTCTGAAAGTGGATGGAACTTGTATGCAAGAGCAAACTAAACGGTTTGATTGAGGAATGAAAGTAAGATACACAAGATGTCCATATGGAAGAGAAAACCTTCAAGTCCAATGGTAGGGTCGGTGGAACTAGTTGGGGAACAATGGAGGTCCAAAACAACTGAACATGCGACTTGAAGGTTTTCTCTTCCATATGGACATCTTGTGTATTGTTCTTTTCATTCCCTAACCAGATAGTTCAGTTTGCTCTTTCATACAAGTTCCATCCACTTTCAGAGCAGCTATCGATATATTCATAAGCTATCGATACTCAGGCAGGTCTAGAACAACTGAACGTTTATTGAAACAGAAGGATGGGAAGAAGACAAAGAAGAAGCTGTTGGAAGTGAGGAGAAAGTGTTGGAAAAAATTTGATATTTGTATAGTTCACTACAGTTCCCCTTGTGTAAAAAAATGCCATTGCATAGTTAGATCATAAAATTCTAGTTAGAGTACTTAGCCCATTTGTTGGATTATCAAATTCATTGTACTCCTTCATAATTTATTTTTCTTTGTAAACGATTAAATAAAGCATGAAATATTTAATTTAATAATATTTACGTTATTGATTTTGGCATCCTTCTTAAAATTTTTGCCCAAAACATGATGTATAATAATAGCAATAGTTGTTCTTAATGTCGACCGTTGTAATCAAAAAACATAAAGGGCATAAGATAGCTTCCAATCGTTTCATTCATAACATGTGCTTTAACTTTCATATGGTTGAGGGTTTAGGCTGTTCAACTCGATATTTTGTTATGATTCTAAGTTGAGTTATGGTTTGATATTATCGATGATAATTGGCTTACCCTTATTCGAAGAACAAGACACAGAATAGGTGAGTAACGAGATGCAAGCGCAACTAGTCACGTGATTCAATAATAATTAGTAATGCCACTCCATATATACAACTCACGTGACTCCATATCAAATGGTAATGCAATTCCATAATATACAGTCACGCGACTCCCTTTCTCTACTCACGCAATTTTATAATACATACTCACGCCATTCGATAACAACTAGTAACGCCACTCCACATATTACTCACGCGAGTCAATATAAACTAGTGACGCGATGTTGGAAAAAAGTCATGTCATGTGCTTCCATATTAACTAGTAACGCCACTCCATATTTACTACCAACGGGAGTCAATATCAAATACTCACGCGACTCTAAATCTTAAAGGTTGACGAGATGCATATTTACTGCTGACACGACTCCAAGTGGATTAGTGATGGGATTCCACATTAACAACTGACGTGATTAAAAATTTATTACTCGCGTGACTCCATAACAAATACTCCCACGAATCAATATCAAACGGTGACGCGATTCTATCCACACCATTCATGCAATTCAATAGCAACTGCTTACCACCCTATGTCACGCAATGTAATTCAACATGTCATATGGGCTATAAAGTAAAAACGTGAATGGGGGTTGGCATATGCAATCGAATGAACGCTGTCATGTAAATTGTGTAAAATACTAACAGACTTTACGATATAAATAAGAAGAAAACAATGTTATTCTTATTGGACCCGTATACTTATCACATGAATGAATACAAAGAATTATATGTAAATGATACAACAAAGAATAATATGGAAATAATACAGAATAATGTTAATGTTAATTACAGAATGAATAAGAATAAACAAATTCAAAAATTTAACAACTTGAGCTATTGGCAAAAATCTTAAGGGCAAACTTTGTTCGAATGCCCTCTATGGCGTTTGCCTTCAGCGTCTGATGGTCCGAGCCAATCAACGACTGCAACGCGGCTACAACCCAATCCCCGCAATTGTGTGAATCTTTCTGCATCGGGGTCTTCTCATTTAACCTATATTTCATGTCACGACCCGAAACTCCCATCGGGCCCGTGACAACTGCCGCGACATCCCGATAAGCATTCATTACCCCGAATGCCGATCGAAACCCCACAAGGCTTAGCATCAACTTCCGTATCTCCCCGGTGAGCGACAGTTATTAAATCTCGCATTTCAAGAAATCATAAGTTGTTTCCAACTCAAAACAATAAAATATTATTTTCTAGCTCACAGGGGCATTTTCATCATTTTTTTTTTTTGAAAATTTTGAAATCCGTAAAAATGTAATATGTAAGTGGAAACACATATTTCATGATTTAAATTAAATTTTGAAGTCTAAAACATTCGTTTAAAGTAAAATTATAGCTATTTGAATATAATAAAAATATTAAATAAAATATTTTATTTTCTTAAAACACAATATTTTCAAAGTCTTCCTAAAATAACTTTTGTAACGTAAGAGTAAAATAAATTTATTCATATAGTAATAAAGATAATTAAAGTATGAAATTTCATTTACAGTGACACATGGGGCCCCAACTAACCAAGAAGGTGTAGAGCAACGAACCCTTACTTCCTATTATGCAACTCCGAGATTAATTCTCGTCTTAATCAACTATCAACAAACTGTCCTGAGCCTGAAAAATGGATAGGAAGAGGGGTGAGATTAAATAATCCCAGTGAGTAAACAATTACCATCAAAAGCATCTAAAGCCAAGTAGATGGAGACAATATAAAAACGTTATATCTCAATAATGTTCATAACACAAAATTCGTTTCAATCTATACCAAATAATTTCTTTTCATCAAAATTTCCCGACTTATGAATTTCTTAAACTTGGCCCCTGTCAGAATCATTCTCGCGGGTACCTTCGTCAAGGTATCCCACTGAGACCGCCAAGGCTGTTCAATGACCCATACCCATAAACATGTTTTCACATCTAACATGCAACCGTTCCTTGGTGTTGGCTGAGTCTCACTCTCACGTGGTGGCCCGAACGTGAAGTGCACTCAAATCATACCTCAGGAGATACTTCACCCAACATATCCCCCCGGAGGTAAATATATAATTGAGTTACCGTGCCCCTCTCATAGGCAGTCCACGGAAACCCCCACCACTGCAGTGACCGTTTAATATACCACCAGACCCATAAAATTTTCAGTAGCATAATATGGCGAATAAAATTTAATCCAGTCTACCGAAACCAATCCAAAACTGTTCATATATTTCATGCCAACTCCAAAAATTTAGCCATCATGCTACCATAGTGTCATAAGCCCCAATTTCAATAACATATAAAATCATAAATTTCAACACAGTCTCCATATACTCAATTTTCTCAAAATAATATTTGATTTCAAAATCAGTATAAATCTCATTTTTATTAAAAAAAACATTTTAATTAGAAAACATAATATTTTATAATTTAAGCTCACCATTCAATGAAAGCATCAAACAAGTATAATAACTCTAGATATTTAAGATGATAAATTATCCACTCACAGTTCTAGGAGTCCATGTACTCCTAATCCCAGTCTTCAAGCACAATTTCTGTACTTTTACCAGTGTAATTTGCTCACCACCTATCCACAACGTACAATACAAAATTCACCACATCAATGCTTGACCATTATAAAATCAATTCAGGCTCGGTATATATGCATGATATGACATGCAACTTATCCGACTACTGCTTAAATGCGGTGCTGACCTGATTCGATCTATTACCCAATTAAATTACTAACGCGTCCAATTTAATCTCAAATTAATTTTTTTCAGTTTCTATACCTCAATTGTACCCAAATTGACTTAATGTTCCTCAGTGTGGTGCAAATTATCAGTCTCGGTAGCAAATTACAAAAATACCCCTAGTGGGTAAAAATTCATATTTTTACTCCGAAAATTCCCATTATTTTTCTAGGCTCATAATTTACCATTATTCATCATAATTCCTCAAATAAATATCAAGATCAACAGCCAATATTCCCCTAAAAAATTCAGCCAATAATGGTAATGGAGGAAAATAAATTCTTTTCTTGTTGTTTTGCTCCTAAATATGCTAAACTAACTTAAAACACTAACATAACTTAAAATCAAATTAATCTAACAAGTTTCTCTCTCCTAACCCATTTTTTCAGAATTGAATTCATCCTCAAATCTTATGATTCAACCATGAAAAATGATGGGAAATGCATGGGAATGATAAATCTTAAGCTAAGCTTGAAAAATCATACCTTTAAACACTTGATTCCTTGAAAAATCACACTTTTTCTTTGAATTTTCTCACTCTAGGGTTTGTTCTTATTTCTCTCTCTCTCCTGCTGGTTTTGGCTGACCATCCCAATGAAGAATTCTGGAATTTTCAAGCCTTTTAATAGGCTTAATAAAATATTATTATTTTATTTACCTTTTGAATATTTTATTATTTTATTTTTTTCTAGCCATCTTTTTGACTTTCTTTTTCTACCACTCAATCCTCTTCACTTATCCATGTCTTCCATGAAATTTCTAAACTTTTCCGAAGTTTTGGTGGAGTAAATTTTTAAAAATTACACTTTACCCTCGTAAAGTGAAAAATTACATTTTTACCCCAAAAACTGAAAAATTGTCCATAGACATATTTTTCATCCCTTATACTCATACCATTCTCCAATTTGTCAAATGTGATCTAAATTCTCTCAAAATCTCAAATTTTGTCTGCGGGTGGAAAAATTACGATTTTACCCCTAGATGTGAAAATTTCGGTTTGACTCCAAATTGATCCTCGAACTCCGAATTACCATTTTGAGTCATCCCTGAACTGTGAAACTCTTAATTTCACCTTAAAATTCCTATTTGATTTAGTTCGAGGCTTAATTGACTTAATGATACCATTAGGGGCAATATCGTCTTTTAACGATTTCTCAAACTTCCTAAATATGTAACCATTCTATTGAGCATGTAAATGACGTCGTAATTATTTTATAAAATAGGTTTGACATTTCATCCGTGACAAAGGTCGCTTTTGACGGTGCGAACTGACAAAGTACCCCGCCTGGTGGCATATAATGGGAAACAATGATGTTAGTGGACTCATTTGCTTTTCACGCAAGCCGAAATTCAGTGAATCTTTTCTACCGTATGATGAGTCCACTAACATCATAGTCCATTTCACCAAGTTAACGTGCACTACCACCCAGTGGCTGTCGAAAATGCACGGTATGAGAATTACATCAACCTCATGCCATGGCAAACCCCACGAAGGTCTCCCCCTAGCATACTCAAGCAGCTCGTCTGGCATAACCACCTCACTTGGCTTGAATGTCTTCTCGGTCGGCGAAGGCCGTATTTCTTCGCTCAATTAGAGCAAAATAAGCTGTCAATTACATTATGCATAATAGTTAGATGCAATTAACTAACCCTAAACCCCATACATTTGAATAATTATAACTCAGTAAAATATAATATACTTACATAGAATGTGGTGTCAACGATCAATATTTTCTGCTTGTAGTGTTGTGGATGGTGCTCGCACGCCCGCTTACACAACACACTGATGCATGCATCAATCTGTTGGATGTCCATTAACTCTGTCAGCATCTCCAATCGTCTAAAAAAATCAGGGCCTTCCTACCCTTCGATGCTCAGAATGTTAACCCCACAAATTTAAAATAGAGTTCTATTAAAATTATAGTATTACGGACTATTTAATAAATATCCTAGAACTGCTAACCCTAATATGGTCTACTGTTTTCAATTTACCTTGCTTCATCGTTTTTCAGGAAAGACTCATATCGGTCCTTCAAATCGTCCTTCGCTTTGCGCTGGACTAATACCGGGTTAACGTACGGGCTTCAAAGGTATTTGTTGGCCAAGATCACACGTGCATCTTCGGGCTCAGGTCGAGGTGGAGCCTCAGCAAAAGGTCTGATCTCACCATGCAAGGGGGCCTCTGCTAAAGTTGGGACAGGAGCAGGACGAGCGGAAGTTGTAGTTCCACTACTCGCAGGATGAAGTACCTTTTCGACCTCAGACAGAGGAGGTGGAGCCTAGGAAGAATGTGTGGGTTGAGAATGTTGGGCTGCTTCTACCGGAGATGGGATACGCACAAGATCATGTTCAATCGGGCTATCGGGAGGTGAGATTCGAATCTAAACGATCAAAAAAATCAAACACATTAGAATAATGTATACATCATACATGTCATAACTCACGCAATGAATAACATAAAACCTCATACCTCAAAATGGTCGATCAGCCGACCGATAATCCGATCCTCCAACCCTTGCAGTGAGTGCTAGATATGATCATGTAGTGACTGCGTCTGCATCTGCATCGCCCCCTGGATCTCCAACTGCATTGACTGCTGGATTTCCAACTGCATTGACTGTATCTGCATCACCCGCTGGATCTCCAACTGCATTGACTGCATCTGCATCTGCATATTCGTCTGCAAGGACTAGAGGTCTTTCTTCCATTGTGTCCGCATCTTTTGCAGCTCTCCCTTAATGCTCATAGTCATTTGCAAACGCAGCACCCAGATGCGCAGCTCAACATGAGGGGCAACACCCGAAGCAGGAGGAGGGGCAGCAGCAAAAGCAGGAGGATCAGCAGCATGATGAGCAACAAGAGATGCACCATGAAGAGCTGCACCAGGAGAATGAAGTCCCTCAGCAGCACCTCGCTCGAAATGGACCTCCTCGTCCGTGGTGTGACTCCACTTAACGGCTCGTCATACTGGACTTGTCCTTTTAAGGTTCATTATTTTCCTCTTTTGTTGCGGGCCGAATTCTAACCGATCCTCCAACTTCCATAATGGAATGTATTACTGCCCCTCGGAGATATTGACCTCAATGTCCGCCCAGTATGCGATCAACATCTCTTCTGCAGTTGGCTCCAACGTCCTCACTGCCCACAACTGCACCAAAACATACATTACCATTAGGTATAACCCTTGCTACCCTATGATAATCAAAATAAAAATTAATAAAATAAAAAAAATATGGTTTATTTACTCACCTTGCCCTCTCTCTCCAAACTTGCAATATTGGCGTGGAAACTTGAAGGCCTCTAGTCACATTGCCATTTAAGCATTCTTGGCCAAACCTGTCTGGACTGTCGCTACCTTCCGAACAAGCTTCTGATTTCAAGTATTACTTCCAATGCCCAAAACTGCACATCAATTGCGTAACATTTTTACTCACCTCATAAATTTTTATGCGAAAAGAATAATGATAATGATAAACATTAGGCTATGGCAGACTACCTGAAACGCCCATATGAATCCATAGAGGTGGTAGCACTTCTTCTTTGCTTCGCCCACAGCAGGAGGTTCGAAACCCCTCAGTAGGTAATCCATAGTCAAACTCCACACATATGTGCCCCATGGGAATGCATTCCACTTGTCGATGTTCTCAACCAACGACAACAACCATGGAACCACAGATCGTCTGTAGTCTTGACCGAATAAAACATTCGTTGCGATCAAGATGAGGGCCATCTTGCTCGTGTCTCCTTCCTGTTGAAACGGCCCTCCCTTCAACATATCTAAAACTTGTTGGATCTTCACCTCCTTCCCTGGTCCCCAATATCTTAGGTGAATTCCTCCAAGAAGGGCCTCGTACCGATTGACAATGAGGGCCTGTAGGGGACCAAACTTCACTCTTGTGACCAAACAGAACTCCCTCTTAGAAAAGCGAGCCTTCGTCTTCCCTATTGCGAACCATAACTCTGCCTCCGTGGCGTCAGGTTCGTTGATTCTACGCAGCATTAGTTTGTGCATTAGACTGGCACAAAATAAACCCTTGTCTGCTTCGACATCCATCATGTGCCCGAAGCATGTTTTCTTAAAGTTTTCCAACTCGTTCACTAGACACGGCATCTCACGTATCACATGCAGATGCGACCACTTACAGTGGATGTTAATGCCCACATTAAACCCCCACTGGTGCCTCAGCACACAAAGCAAGGACTCCATGTTTTCCTGCTCTGTTCCTGTGCTGTCCATCTGCAACATAAAACAGATAACATTCCCATTTTAGTCATGTCAATACCATCATTGTAGATCAACAAAAAAACTAAAGGAATTTCTGAAAAATGACCCTCCTCATAAGCTCACTCAAAAAATAACCCTAATAATATTTTTTACTGTTTTTAGACATCCCTGAAACAGAATAATTAATCCAAGTGTGGAGCATGGATTATTAAGTAAATCAACATATACACATTAAAGCATTACAGTTGACCCAAAATAATACAGAATGAACCCATGCAGATAAATTTCATGCAATTATGACACTCGTGCAATTTCCTACAACAATAATCACGCAATGCCTAATCAATTAGTCACGCAATTATTAACATTAAGTCACACAATGATTTATAAACAAGTCACGCAATTCTAAGAATAACTAATCGAGTCACGCGCACACTAACTGACGCCATGCCTGAACAATATTCACTCAATAACATAGAAACCAGTCACGCAATGACCTATCAATCAGTCACGCTAAGTTGAACCCTTTTTCAATCATGCAACCCCAAAGTGACCCCATGCCAAAATCCACTCACGCAAAAGGTGCCAACCACCTAAGCACGCCCTCACTCATGCAACATCTAAACCCTCAACCGAATTTCTAACACATACATATCAACCAGTCACGCATGGCCGGTCACCTTTCCACCCCTAAACACCAACAATACCACCTTCATGTTTATATTCAAAAATTTCAAACAACAAAAATATCAATATGAACGTGCAACATGTATAGGTTTATGCTCAAAAACCTTAACCCTAGACACGAACAATAACCATTCTGTCAAAAATATCCACATGGTTCAAAATAAAATAAATAAATTCATAAAAAAATATTATACCTTTCTCAGCGTAATATCAACTTCCTCACACTACTCAATATGTGAACTACCTTTGTGCGAATAATAACCACTCCAAAAGGCTCCTACCACTGCCAAAATGCTCGAAAGTTGAACTGTCAAGGAATGCTTTTGCAGACTTGCTTCTAAGGATATGTACGGTCTCTCGATGAAAACCGAAGAGTTGTGGTCCACATAAAGGACATACTTGACCCGTTAATAGGTTTTGGGTTGAGGCGCGGAGCCTAGCGAATGGGTTGATTTCATTAAGGATAATTTTGTCCATTTGTTTTTCTCTTGGCTAAAAACAGTTAAAATTATAAAGAGAACCATTCTAAAAAACGCCTTATCCCTTAGGCCCATTTATAAAAAGCACTCTTAATTTTATCTAATATCTCATGTAGGCAATACTAATTATCATATTTGGAAATAAATGTTTATTTGATCAAATATAATTTTCCCAATTAGTTTTTTTAGTAAGATACATATATCTATATCTATAGGGTAAAAAAAATTTAACTTTTTTAAATAATACATTTAGTGCTCCATTTTTGGAAGTTCACCTAACTTATAAATAACACTTCTGTCCAGTTTTCAATGTTCAATTTTAACTTCACTCAATCACATAGAAAAGCTCCACGTCTGAACTCCATTTACTTAACAATTTTTTAACTTCACTCAATCACATAGAAGAGCTCCAAGTCTGAACTCCATTTACTTAACCATTTGCAAAAGTTCCAATAATTGTATGTTTCAATTTAGTGTTTATTATATATACGTTTAACTGCTAAAGAATAGAGAACATAATTGCTTCTTCACTTTCAGGGAAACGTTTTTGTAAATGGGGTTTCTGAATCTTTTCATTGTGGCAGTAATGCCAGTTCTTAAAATAATATTGATTACTGCTATTGGCTTGTTGCTTGCTTTGGATCGCATGAAGCTCTTGGGACCGGAGGCAAAACACCATTTGAACAATGTAAATATATACATGTATAAATGCACTCCTCCTTCCCTTTTTCTGGATACAAAGCACTGAATTGCATAAGTTAAGATACTGTTTATTTGTTTTTTGGTTTTTCTCTGGTGTATAGATTGTATTCTATGTGTTCAGTCCTGCACTTGCGGCCAGCAGCTTAGCTGAAACAATGACTTTCAAAAGTTTCACAACCTTGTTAGTTTCATTCCATCCCTGACCTTGTTTTAATTTCTTCTGCTTTCTCGTCTCTGCATCGATTGATAAATATTTATGGGGGCGGTTCCCTTTTGTTGATTGTTGCTTTTTCTAGGTGGTTCATGCCGGTGAATATCTTGATAACATTCGTTTTGGGTTCAGCACTAGCTTGGCTTATCATAAAAATCACTAGAACTCCTAAACACCTTCAGGGTATTGTCATTGGTTGCTGTTCTGCAGGTACATTTCCTATCTAGCCCTGTTCTAAAATTGTCAATAACAAAAACAATGTAAATGTCCAACAATTGTTTCGGTTATTGGGGAAACTTGCACAGGAAATATGGGAAACCTGCCTCTCGTTATGGTTCCTGCTCTCTGTGAGGAACCACGTAATCCATTCGGAGATCCATCTGTTTGCTCTAGAAATGCTAAGCCATATGCTTCTTTATCTTTATCGGTATGATTTATACACGATTCTAATTTTTTTTAGATTAATACCAAGTAATTTTGATTTGTCACTGTAATTTTGTCAAAGAAAAGGAAACTAAGGGCACATTTTCACCTGACTTTTCCCTTATAAAGAAAAAAAATAAATTTAGATTAATTTCAGTTTATATATAAAGATTGTGCTTTGACTACAGATTGGAGTCATTTTTATGTGGTCATATGTGTATGGTATCATGCGCATGTATGTAAACAAAAGCATTGAAAGCTCCACCACCGGACTCAATTCTCCAAGAGACACATCTGAAACAGTTTCAGGGAGTTGCACACAAGCTGCCCTACCTTCAAGTGATTGCAACACTTCTCACCTGCCTCGCACCATTTCCAGTGAAAGCAGTACAAGGGTTTGTTTCGACTCCATTTTCATCTAAAATTCTAATCTTTACTGGGGATTATGATTTCGATATCATCTTTGGGATTTTAACTCTAAACCTTCAATTTAATTTCAATATTAAATTGAAACAATTACTTTGGCTTATAATCTTATCAAGATTTCTGGATAGATGTCAGGTTTGATGAAGATAATGATGCGTATCAAGATGATTTCGGGAAAGATTGACCTAAAGAAGATGTTTGCACCAGCAGCAATTGCAGCGGTAATCAATTGTTAGCAGAAAACATGTGCCCTGCTATACGGGCTTAATCTATTGTTAACATCCCTTTGCTCTTCAGATTGTTGGGTTCATCATCGGGGCAGCCTCTCCAATCCGAAAACTAATGATTGGTAATAGTGCTCCTCTTCGTGTAATTGATGGTTGTGCACATATACTGGGGTATGCTTTGTCCGGCATCCTATTGAGCTTCTCATAATATAGATTTCACATGAATACATATACATGCTTTTTTTCTATTAAGAAAAATGGTGAAATGACGATTTTCAGGGAGGCAACAATTCCATGTGTAACCTTGATAATGGGGGCAAACCTTCTGATAGGTGAAATCCACCGTTTGTGCTCTGAACTCCGTAGTTATAATTCCTCTTGAATTTGTCACAAGCAACATTGCAATTTCTTGCAGGTTTAAAAGGATCAGATGTAAGCCGGAGTGTGATTATAGGGATTATAGCAGTGAGGAACATCTTCTTGCCCCTCTCGGGGATCGGTGTTGTTAAAGCTGCTCAACATTTTGGCTTGGTTGGCTCAGATTCCTTATATCAATTCGTTCTTTTGCTTCAGTATGCCGTTCCCCCTGCAATGAGTGTAGGTATGACAAGCTTGTGCTAATTAGCATTCCTGACTAGGATCCTTTTGAGCAACTTAATTTCTACTGATTTAATCCAACTTTTGGCAGGTACAATGACACAATTTTTTCAGCTTGGTCAAGGTGAAACTTCTGTGATTATGCTATGGACTTATGCTGTAGCCGCAGTCACCCTCGCACTTTGGTCAACCTTTTTCATGTGGCTTCTAACTTGATTTGTTGGCCAAACTTTTTTCACCTTTAATATTTCGTAACACCACAAGGCTATATAGAAGTACATGATGTGTAGGTATCAAGGAATACATGAAGACAAGGGTTTCCTAAAGGAGGCAGAATTTTTCTAGCTTTGTGTTTGTCAAGTTTTTTTCATATAGGAATAATTCCTATTACATAACATAGGAATAATAAATTATAAACTTTAATATTTAATTACTTGAATTTCGTTGGATTGATGTTTCGCTACTTTTATTCTTTGCTGTTTGTTTTTTGCTTTTTGAAGAATTGTTATAAATTGAAAATAAAAAGTAAAATGTAATATATTATTTGATTTAAAATAGATAAATATAAAATATAACGTTAATTATAACATAATTAATCAACATAGAAGTAATTCATATACATACATATATATTGTTATGTAAAAAACAAATAATTTATGTATAATCTTTCAAAAAATTTTATTTACTTGTATATCCAAACGTGATTTTTGTTTTGTTTGCTTAAAAAACCTACATAGTAAAAGTGCCAACCGAATACACCTTGGTAATTGTTACCTCTAGATATATATTAACCTTGTGACAACGTGTCACATCCCATTTTTTAAGGGGATCGTGATTGGCACATGGATTTACATGGGAATAGCCCATTAGGCTCAAGTAAACCTAAACCAATAATGCATGGGTTATTCATCCATCCATTCACGTACATTTCTATTCACATTTAAGAATATGAAAATAATTCGTCAAAGCCACCACACTAGGGGACTTCTCAATATATAGTGTGGTTTCTACCGCATTTCATACAAATATTCACAATGTTATAACAACTGCGGTTCGGTATGCATCTCGTCCGTATTTTGCTATGGGTCATCCACCATAGTCTTAACTTTCACATGCATCCATATCCAGGGCTTAACATAATATCTAGAAATATAAGCAAGTATGAGTAAATCAACATTTATTTATATAATTAAGTTCATTATCAACATAACAGTTCAAGACTTAACTCGACAAACTGTGGAGTGTAACGACACTAGAAGGTTGAAAAGAAGGCTCTACCTCACCTACCATGAATGAGTTGGGCTATTACTTCACAAGTAGCCAAGCCAAACAAGCTATTGATCTAAAAAAAAAGGGAGAAAATAACAAGTGAGTCACAAAGACTTAATGAATGGATACGAGGAAGGGGATAAACCAAGTGTCACATCCCATTTTATGATGGAACATGACCAATGCAGGAACTTAGATGGGTATAGCTCATTAGGCCTAAACAAGCCTCTTTAACAATCATCATTAAACATTCCTCAGTGCAGAAGCATATTTAAACATCCATAGACATATAATATCAACTCATGCATACCATCATACACAACATTACACATATATAGAACTTCTCAACATATTACTGTAAGTGCAAACATTTCATATATCCATCAGAGTGCCACATTCTCAGTACACCATATCATTTACATGTCTCAACACCCTCGGTGTCCATATGGGCTCTTGAGCCACTTTAAACATTTAACATAGCATTCATAATGTAATATGCCCAAAGATTTTGCTATATTTTCATAACATACTCATAAACCACAAAGCATGTTCATAGTCTATAAATATAAACATAACACGGACTGACTCGTCAGCAGAACATAACATGGACTGACTCGTCAGCGGAACATAACCCGACTCACTAGGCATCAAGAGCTACTAGACACCTACCAATAAGGAATGAATGCATCACATTTCTGTGACACCAGCTACTAACAAGAGAGTGCTATCACTGATCTGCAACAAAAATAATGAGGGAAAATAACGTGTGAGTCACGAAAACTCCGTAAATGTATACGAGGAAAGGGATAAGCCAAAGGGGAGAGTTTTTCATAACCATGCAATTGTAAATACATATGATTCATAAATTCCTTTTACATTACCATGATGTTCATGAAACATGGCATTTAATCATCCTCTGAATAATATTGCATGGAAAACATCTTTACATAAATCATTAAAAGCCATTTAATCTTGAAAACCTCCTTAAAATCACTTGGTAATGTATTGATACATTTCATATAAAATGCCTCTTACAGCATTCTGTTGAAAATGTATCAATACATACTTCAGATATATTGATAATTTTGCCACAAAATCCAACTTTTTAGGCATTTTCTTGAATCTAACTCATTCATAAGTCTTTCTAACATTGAGTGATCATTCCGTAGGCTAAGGCTCTTTCTAGACAAGCCAATATCACCACATTACAATGTGAATAACATCATCAATACTCATATAATCATAACTAGACATTTAAGCATAAATCATGAAGCAATACACATTCAATCATTTCTCTAACACATTAATCTCATTCATCATAACATTTTAACTATGAGTGGGTTCGCCACATTTTGGCAAATTATTGTTTAACCCCCACTATTTTAGGTTTCTAGTGCACTCTCATGAATGGCACATCGGTGTCATCCATGATCTATCGAGTGTTCCCACCCCACTCAAGCTGGTAATGGACAAAGTCCTTGCTACCGTCTAGTTCACCTTGCGTGAACAACCATCATGGCTATGTGAGTAACACATTGGCCTCACCCACAATCATCATAATATCTCTCTCAAGCTTAAGATCATCCTCATCTTTGGTTTGCATCATGAAAATAAAACATTCCCATAACATAATCATACCATAATGTATATGGTTACATTCACACATACATCTCATGGCATTCATGCATATAAACATTTCATACATAGCCCATAGTGTACATGAATTTCCTTAACAAATATAACTCATGGCATACATTCCATATCATCAATTTCATCATAAATGGAATCTCACATGTCCACAAGACATCACATTATAATCATGCATATCTTCATAAATGGACACTCATGCATCCAACATCCTTATTATGCTACATCATATCTAACATGTGCATAATAACATCCATACATTAACCATAGAAATATCTCATACCTGTACTAGCCCAAAGGCTAGAATAATCAAGTGGACTACAAACAAAAAAAAAGGCTTGACCCCCCTTGTTGAAAACTAATACATAGTAAATATTTACATTCATAGTAAATTCGTAAACAATTTGAAAATCATTCTCTCACACATATCGCAATCATTATCAAATCAAGTCATTTAAATATTTCCTTGAATACTTCATAGAATCTTATAGTTCAAATCCTTTAATAAACTATTGGTGTTATGAGGGTTTTTATGCAGTATTCAAGAATAGACAAAATTGGCTTCAAGGCGAGCCTTTCAAATAGACGTCTATTTTTAAGACTTATTTTGCCCCCACCACTAGGTATGCAAAGGGGAATAATGCGAATAGTCTCAAGGATACAATAAAGCCAACATCTAACTCTCGTATTACACTTACGAAGTAGACCGCTAGATACACTGAGGGTTTGTAAAGTTGTTTGGCCTTAAAACCAACTTTCTACAGCAAGTAGATTATAAGGAATTCGGAATATCTTGAAGATGATGGGAACTTAAGTGTTTATGTTTATAATAAAACACAACACTTATCTTGCTCTTACTTCTAATTTTTGGTGTGTCAAAATGGTTGGCAACAAACCCTTTATATAGGCTTCCAAGTGTCTCTTCTTCAAGGACACAACCCTTTCATAAAGACTCCTTTTTGTCTAAAAAGCATCTTTATGATTTTTGCCAATACAACTTTTAGATATAGTTATTGTTTCAATAGTCATCTTATGAATAGATAACTATTAATGTCACAAATTATAACCTTTAAGTTATAACTTAAAACAATAACTTTTCACTTTAACTTTTGAGCAATGGTGTCTTTTCAACATGTCTCCTAACTTTTGGATGTCATTATCCAAGAGACATAACTATTCACATGAAAACATGTCTATATCTAATAGACACATTATGTCACTTTTCGTAACATAATGTTTGAGCTAATGATAGCTTTTCCATCATGTGAAATATCCTTTAATTTTGAAAATACACCAACCATTTATGAAAATAATTCTTCAACATTCTTAAACAACTATTTCCATAAAAATCATGCTAACTTTGCATATTAAAATACTTGAAAAGGTGTATCCACTCACCTAATTGAAGAGTCGATGTAGCTCCAATCACAACTCCATTTCAGTGATATCCGTAGAGTTGTCAAGTGTTCCTATCATTCAACAATCATCACAGTCATTTCCTAGAATAAAAATCTCGTAATAATAATTCTAGGTACTTTCGAAACTACTCATTTTTAGCTAAACTAATTTTCTAACTAAAACCCATACTTAGAAACACAAATCTTTCATCCTTACTATAGGTGAGCTTAGATGCTTAATAAAACCACAAAACCTTTAAGCTTTAATCACCAACAAAAAATCCCGAAAAAAATAATATTTTCAAAACCTAGAAATCAAAGATTTAAAGTTTCCAAAGCTTAAAATCCCACCTTTTTTACAACAACTCAAGATCACATCATTTAATCATCAAAAATAAAGATTTAAGTTAAAAATGAGTTAAAAGGGTTTGAGTTGAAAGAAATACCTTAGAAAAATGGCTAACGGTTGAAAACCCTCAAAAATGTGAGGTATTTATAGTTTTGAGTGTAAAAATACAATTCTACCCTTTTTATTTTTCTAAAATCGATGAAATGTATCGATATATTTGGACCATGTATCGATACATTTGGTTCTAGGAAAATTGTATTGATACATTATGAACATGTATCGATACATGACTATATATATCAATACATCATGAATATGTATCGATACATTTGAAATATAATGTACTTTCTGAGACAGATTACCTATAAAACATGACTGGCTTATTTACATTACATACAATTTAAGTAAATGTCCTTATTTTTACTTCTTTCCTTTTTACTCCCTATTTACTTAAGATATTCAATGTAAACAAGCAAACAACCTCCAATTTGGATTCAATAAAAATAAAAAAAATTAAAATCCAAAAGAATCAAAATCTAAATTATGGTTAAAGAAACAAAATAAAAAAAGTTTGACTAAAATTAAATTTGAGGCTCCCATAAACCATGGCAAACATATTTCAAAAATTATGAAAAAATCATTTTTGGTCATCTAAAAATCAGGAGAATGATTATCGCCATTTTTTAGTCTCAAAAGATTGTTCTATAAAAATCACATATTTTGTCCCCTTCCAAACTTAGAAAATTTTTTGCTTTAAAAGTGATAGACAATCAAAAGTGTCAATGAATTTTTTTAAAGATTAAAACTAAGTTTGATGTTCAAAATTTGTAATTTATATGCTTACCTAAAGATTTCCTAACTTATCCTCTTACTTTTATATGGGATTTCACACCAAGGGGAGAGTTTTTGTAATAAACCATTCTTTGCAAAAACTCATGATAATCATATAAATCCTTTTAATGGCAATAATTTCATTTCAACATTTCCATGAATGCATTTGGAACTTAATTTGCATAAAAAGGCAACAACATGTTAATCTGAAATTACAAACATTTGTAAGGAGAAATCAGAAAAGAATTCTTGGATTCACATGTCCAACATCACTCATTCATAGCATGAATGTATCATCCAATAATGATTCATATCATCATGTCCCCATAAGCACAATAATTGTCAAGTCACCAATCATAAGTACCACAATATCTATTATACAAGTAAGGTGTTGATACCTACTATTAACAAAGACAAAGGGAAAATAGGTACTTTCGCCCAATTCATCCTTGTGATATTCTTATCTCGACATCAGGCTAAAAAAAAGGAAAAATGGCACATTTGCCCAACTTTACCTTGTGGTATTCTTACCACCACACTGGGATTCATGAAGGAAAAAAATGGCCTGTTCACTAATCTTGATCATGTGGTATTCTTACCCCCATATTGGGATTCATAAGGGAAAAAGATGGCACATTCACTAGCCTTGACCTTGTGGTATTCTTACCCTCACACCGAGCTAAACTCAACATATCACACTATTTGCATTGAATATCTTATGTTTTAATTTGACAAAATTGCATGATATCTTGGTTTTGATATTAAGCATTTAAAATTATTTAATATCATGTTTTGATCCTCCGAAGATTATACAAATGTTTGAAAAGCAAATTCATGATTAGAAAATATCACAAAGCTTTTCAAAACATTGAGTCTTTAATTGAGTAAATATAGAGCAAACATGCTTTCGATTGACATTTGATTATAAGAAAAAAGCATGGAAGAAATAGCTAAAGTGAAGAGTCAAAAACTCCAAGAATATTAAAGACATAAGGGAAGAGTCAACATTAGAGAAGCTCTAATAGACCCTATGGTAAAATGGTTGAAGAATGATTAAAGACTTCTGAAACAAAGAAGGCATAGTCGACCCTAAAAAATCCATAGTTGGTATTGTGGCAAGAATGAATGAAAAATCACAAAGACATAAAGCCATAGTCGACCTTAAGACAGAATGCAAGCACAATTCAAGATTTAAGTAGCCAAAGTTGACCCTGATCAAGCTACAGTCCATCCTGACATAGAACTCTCATAAAAAATTGATGATTTGAGAAGCCATAGTTGACCTTCAAGCACCTATAGTCGACTACACCAAGTCAAACTTTAAAAATCACAAGATCTAGAAATGGATCGAGTAGAAGACCTTAAAAGTCAAGTGTGGAAGCCCTAATTCAAGATTTTGATGAATCATAGTCAACCCTCAAGTTTCAACAATGGTCAAATCTTACTCAAACTTGTGTCATACAGTTCCAAACTTTCTTAAGACTACAAAAGGTCGCCCTTAACTCATTTTGAAGTAAAAGAAAATAACACCAAACTGGAAAAACCCTATAGAGACCATCAAGCTTATCTTTTTTTCTCTAGCATTCATCTTAGTCTTCTAACAAAGCATTCAAAAGCCATTCAAGCTCACTTACTTGCAAATCCTTGAGTTAATATTTGTGAGATCGATTCTTCTTTTCATGATCAAGCTTAAACCTTTAGCACTTAGTCTTTGTGAAGCAATTCTTGATGCTATTACTCCTTCGCACACACATTTGTAAAGGTTCTAACTTAACCTTAAAATTTATTGTAAAGGTTATCACTTGATCCTGTTAAAAAGCAAGAATCCCTTCGTGGATTATGTAAGGGTTATCGCTTAATCCCATAAAAAAGTTATTGTAAAGGTTATTGTTCGATCCCGTTAAAAAGCAAGAATTCTTTTAGTATATTGGAAATACATTGGTGAGCCAAGGGAGTGTATATAAGGACTTGAAAAAGCTGAACCACTATAAAATCCTTGTGTCTTGATTTATTTTTATGCCTTTTGGTTTATTGCTCATATTTGCTTTAAAGAAAAATCACCTTCTTTGCTTTTGACACAAGAAGAAAAATTATTTTTCAAAAATGAGTTATTTTTCATTGAGCTTCCAAAGAAAATTTTAAAATACCAATTCACCCCCTATTAGTATTTAATGCATTGAGCATACTACACTAATAGTTTGTATTAGAGTGAGGGCTCAATTTTGTAGGTCTAACAGCCTTGAGTGGTCCGTTGTAGTAGTTTAAATCACTAAAAATTGAGGTTACGACAACTGTGCTTGGTGAAGAGCAATCAATTCAAAGTCCACCTCTCTTTGTAGGTACTAGCTATCCTTATTGGAAGAAACGTATGTAAAGTTTATACAATTTATGGACCTAGATGTGTGGAATGTTAAATTAGATAGTCCCCATGTTCCATATAAAGAAGTAAAAGGGAAATTAGTGATTAAGTCTAGGAAGGAGTCAAGTGATAGAGATAAGAAATTAATTTAAATCAATTGTAAAGCTTATAACAGTCTCTTTTTGTGAATTAGGTGCTAGTGAGTTTAACAAAGTCTCTATGTGTGAAAATGGTAAGCAAATATGGGATACCTTAGATACGACATATGAAGGCACAAATCAAATTAAGGAATCCAAAATTGGATTGCTTACTCATGATTATGAACTCCTTAAGATGATAAAGGGTGAATTAATTAATGAGATGTTTACAAGATTCAGAAATATTGTAGGAGGTTGATAACTCTATTATATAGAGTTATTTTTACACATTTTAGAGACTTAAATAGCTAGATCTTTGAGGTTTTAGGTTTGAATTTTAACATTTCAAGTGTTTTTCTAGTTTTAAGTTAGATTACATGTTGACTAATTAATTTAAGTTGTTTTATTTTAATTTTACTTTATTTTTCTTTAATTTTCTTTAAAAAGAGTTATTGTCAATTTCTCTCATGGTTTTGTGTAGGATATTTGATGAACAAGGTGCATTTGAGTTAAAATCGCACAAGTATGATATAGGCTTTATTCGTACATGCAACGGTTTTCCGAGGATAATTTGAGCTACAAAAGTCCAATTGATGAGATTCTTAATGCATTGGAAAGCTAAAAGAACGAGCTACAACTTTCATGTTTGCCACTTCTCCTAGTTCAGATTTGATCAAGGTGAAAATTGTGTTGGAATACAATGGACAATCATAGTTCTACACAACATGTTAATTAGAGGCTGCGACTCTAAGTTACTCACGGTTGCAGTGCTGAAGGAGTTAGGGTTGCAACGTTAGGAAGATCATGGCCATGGCACTGGATAGTAGAGGTGCATCACACTAACTCCCCAAGCCAGAGTGTCGTGGTGCTGAAGAAGTAGCACCACGGCGCCACTAATGACAGCCATAAAGCCACGGGCCAAGGAGTCATGGCTATGGCGCCACACCAATTTCTAAAAATAAAACGTTTGATAATAATTTGGAAATTAGGGCACCTTGCACATATTGAAGGGACTTTTTCAGAAGATTTAGGAAGAGAATAACAATAGCTTTTCTGAAGATTTGGAGCTAGGAATCAAGCAATGAGCAATTGAGAGAGATTCGAGATCAATAAAGATTCAACATTAGTTTATTTCTCTCTTTTGTGTTGTACTTATTTTTTTGGTTTAAATTCATGGGTAAATTTCTTTGGATATTGTTTTATGTAGATATCATAAACTAATCTACTTTTCTAGGATTATGGTGGATTTCAACATATAGTTTGAATATTAGTTTATCTTTTATTTATCATGAATAGGTATAGTTTCGCTTATTCAAATCTATTCTAAATAACTTTAATCGCCTTATCAATAATTAATTGATTTGTGAATCCAATTGAAACTCAACAGATAGATTTTAGATTGAACTAAGATTTAAATAGTGTATGTTCACGTCACTTAGATGATTTGATTCTCGATTCGAGTTGACATAGGCCAATAGCCACGTAGAGCCAAATTAGGACATTTGCTTAATAAACTTAATTTAATTGATTCCTATAGACATATAGTGAACAAATTAAGTTAGATATTTGTGCAAGCATTTCGATGAAGACTTGTACATAGTCTTGGATCCTAGGTTAGTAATTCCACCTAGGAAGATAAATAATAAAAGAAGTTAGCATCAGATAAAGTGTTGAATGAACGCATAATTCTAAGTTTTTAGTCTACTATCTTTCTCAAGTATATTTAATTTCTATTAGTTAATTTAATGTTTATTTTAATTTTATTTTAATTAATTTTCTATAAATTTCAGTTACTTAAATAAGATTGATTTGTTATAAGATTTTATTACTTAGTAAAATTTAGGAACAAATTCCTGTGGGAACGATACTCTACTGCTACTATATTACTTGTTTATGATAGCCGTGAAAATTCGACAACAAGTTTTTGACACTGTTGCTAGGGATTTTGTTTTCATTATTATTTGCTAATATTAAAATTCCACAAATTAGTCTTAATTTAAGTTTAATTTCTTTGTTCTGTAGGTGTGTTCAGTTGTTGTATGAGAAGTGAACAAAGCTTGGAGATTATACATTGTGATCTAAAAATTAAGAGAACATTCTATAGACTTAAATTAGAAAATCAACAAGGTTCTACTCAAACAAATACAATGGATGATCGACAAGATGAACAACAGATCCAAGAGCACATAGTAGATGAAAATCGTTGCTTAAGGGATTACACTGTTCCATTGGTGCAAAAGATTCCATCAAGCATTTGAAAGCCAACTATCCAAGCAAACAATTTCGAGATCAATCCAACCATCGTCACCATGATTCAAACTTCAGTCTAGTTTGGGGGTCTACCAAATGATGATCCAAATGGCCATATATCAAACATCTCGAAGATTAGTGATATGTTTAAACACAATGATGTCATAGATGATGCAATTCGTTTGAGGCTTTTTCCTTTTTCATTGAAGGATAAAGCTAAAGCATGGCTGAATGCGCTCCCCATTGGATCAATAATAACATGGGATGATCTTGCTCAAAAGTTCCTTGCTAAGTTCTTTCCTCCGACTAAGACAGCGAAAATGAAGAATGATATTTGATTATTCATGCAACAAGATTCTAAATCGTTGTACGAGGCTTGGGAAAGATATAAAGAATTACTTCGGTGTTGTCCTCATCATGGTTTTCCAAAGTGACTTAGGTGCAGACTTTCTACAATGACTTGAGTGGGCATGTTTGGACTACCATTGATGCCATTGTAAGAGGAGTTTTACTGGCTAAATCAATTGATAAGGCATACAATTTGTTGGAGAAGATGGCTACAAACAATTACCAGTGGCCAATACAACAATTGATGTATAGGAGAGTAGCTGGAATTCATGATGTAGATGCTTTTCCAACATTATCTACATAGGTAGCAACTCTAACTAAGATATTTGAATCCTTTGGTACTAACTCCATCCAAAGTCTTTTTATAGCTTGTGAATATTGTGGAGATAACCATGCAAGCTATCAGCGTCCAAGTTTGACAAAAATAATGCAATTTGTGGGAAATAGACAGTAGAATAACCCCTACTCCAATACTTACAACCTAAGGTGGAGGAACCATCCAAACTTCTCTTGGGCCAATAATCAACGATCATCCTTAACTTGAAAATCAAATGCACCTTTAGGATTCCAATAGCAAGCAAAAGTGCTTATCTCAAAAATAAAGCCAACTGTGGAGGATTTGTTAAGTCAATACATGACACAAACTAAAAGCATCATTAAAAGTCAAGCAGTATTGTCGTAACATGCGAGTCTGGGAACCTGACTGATAGACGTGAGAAACTAAAAAGTCACCACCAATTTCTAGGTGCGATTTACCATCTATTGACTTGATTCTAATCGACGAGGTCCTAAATTTATTTTAGGTCCATCAAAAAAATGATAAACTGGTCTATGATTTTTTAGAGTTGGATTTAGGAGCACGGTTACGCACAGGGAAGGATTAGTACCCCCGTGATGCGCCGTTCCATGAACAATACTACTTAATCATATGTTATCATATTAGAGCCTAAACCATTAATTTTATTCTTATGTTTCCCTAATTATCATTTATTTATTTTATCTTTTATTTTATTAACAAACCAAAACATTTTATTTTGTTTTACAGGTGTGGTGTACACATAATGCAATCGTGAAATGCATGGCAAAGAAAAATCAAATAATACCAAACGAAAACCTTTTATTGAGAATATTTTTCGAATTCACCTATCATACTGATGGGATCCAGAGATATTTTCTCACTTAGGGAATTATCCAAGAAACTCACCTTCGCAAGTTTAACGAATAAATCTCATCTTCGGAATAATCATTCGTGTTTGAAAAAAATTTTTTCGTGAATGCAAACCTATTACGAGCATAAGTCTTTATTAAAGATATTTCTCTGAGCCCTCCCATCGTACTGGTGGGACTCGAATGTGTCACGACCCGGTACTCCCCTCGAGCCCGTGACAACCGTCGCGGTGTCCTGATCGACGCTCATTTCCTGAAATGTCAACCGAAACCCTGCAAGGCTTTAATATCAGTTTCTCATTTCCCTTGTGAGTAACCGTTGTCAAATATCATGTTTTGAGAGATTATAAACTATTTCGAAATCAAAACAATAGAAAAATAATTTTTTTCTCACAGGGGCATTTTGGTCATTTTTTTCTCAAAAATCTCGAAACTAGCTAAAAATGTAGTATGCAAGTGAAAAACACATATTTCATAATCAAAAATAAGTTTAGATGTCTAAAACATTCATTTAAAATGAAACTATAACTATTTAAATATAATAAAAATATTCAATAAAATATTCTATTTTCTGATAAAACAATATTTATAGAGTTATCGGTAAATAATTTTTGTAATGTAAAAGCTAAATAAATTCATACGTACTGTAATACAGATAATCAAAGTATAAAATTTAATTTACAGTGACACGTCGGCCCACGAACGACCAAAAGTATCAAAAGCGGTAAACTTACAGTTTTTGAGGATGCAAGTCCAACTGTAGCCCTCAACAAAGTGAGCTATCTACCAACTATCCTGAGCCTGAAATGGGTGGAAAGGAGGGTGGTGAGATTATATAATCTCAGTGAGTAAACAAATATCATCTAAAATATCTAAAGCTGAGTAAATGGAGACAGATAAAATAGTTTAACATACTGTAATTCATCACCTTTCAGCTCATTTCAACTAAATAAAATCAATTCATATAAATAGAGTAATCAACATGGCTTATGAATTCCTTAAAACTTTGGATCGTGCCAAAATCATTCTCATACTCAGTTATCAGGGATACCTTGACCGAGGGCTATCCCAACCGAGATCGCCAAGGCTGTTAAAAAGTTATGTATGCATAAATCATGTTTTTATTTTGCAAGCATAGTCGTTCCTTGGCATTGGCTGAGTTCACCTTCACGTGGTGGTTTGGCGTGAAATGAACTCTAAAGTGTTAACCTCATGAGTTATCCATCCACGCCTCTCATACTGAGGTATGAATATAATAGGGTTACCGTGCCCCTCTAATAGGTTGGTCCACGGAACCCGTCCACTGCAGTGACAAATTTATAACCCACAAATTCAATAAAATTCAACAGCATGACATGGCAATTATTTTATTTTACAGCCTCTCAAGGCAAATCAACAGTTCATACTTTTTCAGCAAATTTACCAAATCAACCATTCATGCCAATATTATCATAAGCCATTCGATTCAAACCATGATTTATAACACAGCAATTAGTCTCCAATTACTCCATTTTCAAAACCATCTTTCAATTTCAAAACAATTTTATAAAATCATTTTCATTTAATCACATTTTGCTTGTAAAACATAAATATTTACCATTTAAACTCATTTTCCATAAAATCACAAAATCGGATAAAAACCACTTTAGATAATTAAGATGATAGTAAAGTTACTCACTATTTCGGGAGTCGAATTTCGAGTACTCCGATTCTTGATCCTCGGGTACTATCTCTTTACTTTTGCCAAAATGCTCACCACCTAGACATACACGACACATAATTCAATATACTGTGTCATACCATTATAAATCTATTTCAGACTCTTTACTAATGCATAAAATGGGATGTAAATTGTTCGGATTATTGTCTAAACACAGTATTCTACACAAATTCAATTGTGTACCTAAATAAAATGGCATTGGCGTAATTCGATCTATTACCCGATTAATTGTTCAATACATCCAATTCAACTCCAAATAATTCCATTTTTCTCCCAATACTCCAAATCATCAAACACAAATTAAATAACTTGAAATATGGCAAAATCATCCTCACATTTTCTCTTGGAAAATTCAGCCATGGTGGGTGCATCAACACTATAATTTTTCCTGCTTAATTTTCTCACCATAATTCATCATTTTCTAACCAATTCACTTGAAATAAAATCAAATCCACCATCAACACTCTACAAGGAAGATTCGGCCAATGGAGGTTCTTGAGGGGTATACGGTTTTTTCATGCTAAACATTACCATTTTCGGTTTCCACCACCACAATTCATTAAATTCTAACTAAATAACATAAGACATCACAAGATTCATCTTCAATATTGTCTTTATGAAATTCGGCCAATGAAGAATCCATGAAGAACATGTGATTTTTCTTACTTGTTTTCCTTCCAAACATGATAAATCAACTATAAACACTAAAATATCTCAAAATCTAACCAAATAAATCATCAAATCTTCTCTCTCTAAATTCGGTCAGCCATGAATCCTTCATGATATCTTGTGATTCAACCATGGAAAATGCAAAATAATGCACGAGAAAGGTAGATCACCAGCTAGAATTGAAAAATCTTACCATTTGTCACTTGTTTCCTTAAATTTTCACACTTTTCCCTTTAATATTTCCACCTAGGGTTTTTGTTCTTCTTTTCTTTCTTTATTCTTCCTTTGTTCTTGTTTTGGCCGGCCATATGAAGAGAAATGAGCTGATTTTGTACTAATTTATAAGGAAAATAATAAATGGATGAAAATTTGACACATGTCACCATTCCATTGATCCATGTGTCATACTTACCCATTAAGCAATCTCTCTCCACCACTTAAATTTTCTCAATTATCCATGATAATATTGGGTAAAATCCATGTGCTGGACAAATGTTGGGTGGTGTAAAATTACAATTTTGCCTTTGGGGTGGCAAAATGACTATTTTGCCCTTACGCTCAGAAAAATGCTGAAATTAAAATTCTTCACTTCTCAAACTCAAATTATGTTCCTAATAGTCAATCTTGATCAAAAACTTCTTCCAACATTCCAATTTTTAACCTCGGGTGGCAAAATGACCATTTTGCCCCTGAGTCATGAAAATTCCAATTTGACTCCAAATAGGTCCTCGAGCTCCGAATCACCATTTTAACTCATTCTGGGATTTTAAAATTTTCAATTTCATCTTAAAATCTCTATTTGGACTAGTTCAAGGCTTAATTCAACTTAATTATACCATTTGGTACATTACCGTTCTTTAACGATTTTCGAAGTACCCAAGTAAGCAAACATGCATTCTTATATAAGAATGGCATAATAAACATATTGTAGAGCTGGGCTTGACAGAATGTAATTTTTCACTTAGGGAGTTTTCCAAAGAAACTCGCCTTCACAAGTTCCCTCAGAAAGTCCTATCTTTGGGGCTTATACTCGTGTACATAAAATATCTACATGCATGACATTTACCAATGCAATAGTGATGCGTGATGCACTCATAAATTCTAATATATGTTTCTTATCTTTAAAAATTTTACTATTTTTCTTTGTATGCATATATACCATGAACAAATATTTTATATTTACTTATTGTTCTTATATAACCATTTTTATTTCATTATGTATTTTTGATATGTAAATACTTATTTATTTTTCTATATATACTTCCCTAAAAATCAAATTTTTAAACCAAATATTTTATTTCATAATTAATTTTATTTATGTATATATTTTTTACTAACCTAATCTATCTTCCTTTTGGCTAACTATGGCTTCCTTTTACCTTCTTATAAATTTATTTTTTTTATGATTATATATATATATACATATAGTCTCCTTTATATTTTATCCATATTCATTACTATGGTGAATTTATTGTTATTTCTTGGAATTTTGATTTTTGTTATTTGTTTATCATCATGAATATCATTACTTCATATAATCCTATATTTTTAAAACTACATATATTTTATCTATTCCCTTTTGTATTTATCATTATTATTATATTTATTGTTATCATTGCTTCCCTTTTTTATATTTTGACTAATTGGTAATTAAGTATATATATAATTTTCATTTATTTTGAATTAGAAACATTGGAATTCAAAATTAAGACCCTCACATCGTACTGATGAGGTCTTAATCAAAATCCCTAACATAAGGAAACTCATTCGAAATTGTGACTTTTGGCATTTCGAATGAACATCCCATCATCAGTAATTCAAATAACATTTCCATTTATGATTTAATTTTTAACCATCATATTGATTTTTAAATTTTCTATTAATTAATTAACCATATGTATATATATATATATATTAAAGAATGAATTCACTAACATGTTAAGAATATCATTAAAATGCAACGCATAAATAACAGCCCAAAAGGAATAAATTCAAATAAGTCCATACCTAGCTTGGGCTTAGATTGAACCAATGGATTTGGGTTTTAAAGTGTGAATCTCCACTTGCCTACTCCTTTTTTTTTACCTTTTTCTTTTCTTTTTTTTTTATGTTTTTCCTCTTTACTAAAACACAACATTTTGTGCTATTAAGCAATAGCCCCTCCTTGCTTTGATATGACGCCATTTGGATGCTTCCACTTCCAAACCCTATGTATTTAAACAAAAATAAAACCCTAGCTCAATTTTTTTTGCCTTGGCACTTTCTCTCTATGCGGCGGCTCTCCCTCCATCACTAGACTTAAAACTACTACCTCTTTTTCCAATTACTTTTCACCGTCGCAAAGTTAAAACAAACTCCTCTTACTTCTCCCTCATTCCTTTTAGCTTTTTTTTCCTTTTCAGTCAATTGAAACCTTTGTATGCCTCCCTAAGACTACAACCTGAAGGCCAATCTACTTAAGCATCAAAAACCATATCTTTTTCCCTTCTTCACTATAAATAAAAAATGAAAATCCTCTAAGGATTTTGGCTAGACTGAAACCCTTTGCATTTCCTTCTATTTGGCTATCTCTAGATATTTTGTTTTGTTGAGTTTCTTGTGTGGTGAATGGTTGTCAAGAATAGGTTTTCTTTGGAAGATTTTGATTTTGAACAAAAATGGCTTTTTTGGGTTTGTGAAAATTGGTCCCTCTCTAGGGTTTTCTATTGTGAAATTAAGCGCCCCCCCCCCCCCCCCCCCCCCCCCCCCCCCCTCGCCCCCTTTTGATTTGGGAAAAGGGTAACTAGAAGGTGTTGGGGATACAGTTATGGTGGCAGACATGGCCTGCCAAGCGCAATTCTCATGCCTAGTTTGGTGCACCCGCACCTTGTCTGTTTGTTGGGAATGTTTTTTTGTCTCCATGCCCAGCTCATCCTTTTCTTCTTTCTTCTTTTTTTTTATTTTCTTTTTTTTCTCTTTTTTTCTTTCTTTTCTTTTCTCTCTTCTTTTTTATTTTTTGATTTTCAAATCTTTTGTTATTTTTAAAAAAAAAAAATTGGTGTCTACAAGCATCATTACGGAACCTCGAGATTCAAGTTGGTCAACTTGCCAATTTATTAAATAATAAAGCTCAATGGATATTACCCAATGATACAAAGGTGAATCCTAGGAGAGAAGGTAATTAACAAGTTATGGTAATCACCTTAAGGAGTGGAAAAGAGGTTGAAAGTAGTGTTAAGCAAGCTAGATTTCAAGATAACCGTGTTGAGAATGAAATAGTGATTGAGACAACCAACAAGCAAATTCAAGAAAAGGAAGAAATGGCAACCCTACCACCACCATCTTTTCCTCAACACTTTCAGAAACAAAAGCTTGATAGGCATTTCCAAAAATTTCTCAAGGTATTCAAAAAGCTTCACATCAACATTCCTTTCGTAAAAGCTTTAGAGCAAATGTTGTCATATGTGAAGTTCTTGAAGGAAATATTGACGAAGAAGAGGAAATTGGAGGATTTCAAGATAGTTACACTCACTGTGGAGTGTGACGTGATAATTTAAAACAAGCTTCGACCAAAGCTTAAAGACTTAAGGAGTTTTTCTATCCTTTGCTCAATTGGTAGTGTTAATTTCTCAAAAGTTTTGAGTGATTTGAGCGTCGGTGTCTCAATTATTCCTTTGTTTGTTGCTAGGAGACTTGGACTAAAGGAGATTCAACCTACGACAGTCAAATTGTAGTTAGCAAACAGGACAATAAGGCAATCCTTTGGGATTATAGAGGATGTCTTGATTAAAGTGGAGAAATTATACATTCCAATGGACTTCCTTGTTCTTGAGATGGAGGAGGATAGAGAGGTTTCGATCATACTGAGGCGTCCATTCTTGGCCATTGCAAGTGCACTCATCGATGTAAAAGAAGGCAAAATAACTTTCAGAGTTGGAAATGAGGTAGTTGAATTTACTATTTTTAATGCAAATAAATCTCCTTCAACCACATATCATTGCTTTAAAGTGGACTTAATTGATGAAGGTAAAGATAATCTTACTCCACCACCTACAAATAAACAAGCACCAACTCTTGAGTTAGAGTCTTTCTCCTCAATGCAAGCATATGAAAAAGCAACATAGGTGTTTTCAATTTTTGGCAAAAATAAACTCCTCCTTTCTTTCATTCTTTTCTTTGGACAAGAATTCCATTGAAGATCTAATGAATCATTTCAAAGCAACATCTCATGAATATGATAAAATTGGTAAAATTAATTGAAGATTCCAAATGTGAAAGTTGGATGCGGTATTAAGTCACATCTAAGTCTTAATTTCCTGTCTTTTCGTTTATTCAAGCAGCAACAAGAGCATGTTTGTTCTCGAGGAATGAAACAAATCCTTTATAACAAATTTAAAAAAAAAAAAGAGAAAAATAAAAGAAGAAAAAGATTTAAAATAATAATATTCATACCAAGGAGATTGGTGAGAAAAAAAATAAAAAAGTTGTGACTCAAGAACTAAAAAACGCAGCTAGTGACGGCCGAATGGGGGGTTAGTAATGACCCTCGTCCCCTTCAAAAACAATTTTTAAATTTTATTTACAGTAGAATTATATTACAGTAATATAAAAATTATAGTACAGTAGAATTATTTCTGAATTATTCCTAAGCTTCATTGCCCAAGACTCCAAGATCTCACAACCAACTCACCTCTTGTTTGCCTCCAAACACAAAATCCTGACTCTATTATTGAAAACAATCGAGGTTTTAACTTTTGGGCACAACAAGAATTGCCGATTTCGTCTAAGCTGCAAAACAGCGGCAAATTTAGATTGAAAACTGCTGGTGACAAAAAGGACGGTAAAAAGCTGCAACTACAACCAAAAGCAAGCCTAACGTGTAACGTTTTTCGGAGTTTATTTAAAAAAAAAAAGGTTATGATATTCAGATTAGGACTCCACGTCGGTATCTGACGCGATTCAATGTTAATAAAACTCAGCATTAAAATAAAAGCGGGGCAGCAAAAGGAGAGAGGAGATCTCACTTTCTTTAAAACCCCAAACCAAGAAGTTTTATAACCGTTAAAACAACAATATCATACTCTGCACTCAAAAGCTCTACTCTATGTTGGTGACCAGCGGTCCGACCCTATGTTGCTTTTTCTCACTTGAATTAGTGCTAAATGAACACAGGTTATGCATATGGAACGCTTTTATATTATATTATATTATATTATATATATATATATATATATATATAATTAATATTATTTTTTTATGGAGACAGACGTTACAGAAGAATATTTTCCAACTTAAATTTGTTTCACAGACAATTTATTCTTTTAATGAATATAAATCAAGTATCGAATTTTATTAAAAAGTATAGATCAATCACATTTACCAAAAAATTAATTTTTTGGTATCTCCTTTTTATATCAAACAAACAATTAGATTTTTGAATTTGTACATTACCACCACGATTATACGTTGAAGTCAATGACTTCTTAGGTGGAAGCCTGAGAATTTTCTTCTTATTTTTCTCAATCTTTTTTAACAAGGAAGGGATAATAATTCTTTTCAGTGTTTTCCGTGTTTTCCTTAAATCAATTTTTTTTTCTTTACTTTTACAACCTCATCCTTTTACCTGACATTCTCAATGAACAAAACAAGACCTCAAGATTAATTCTTTTACTCTTATTGAGATCGTTGAACCCAAATCAACATGTTCAATAATCAAAACAGAGAATTTCCAGCTACATTTTAAAAGCAATGAAAGTGGAAAAATCCCATTTTTATTGGTTTAAACAATTGTTTTGGCAAAAGGCCCAACAACTTTCTAGAGCTTTGCCAAGTATCTTCAGGAATCCTCCACTCTTTCCCCAAAACTCCGACCTTTGCCGCCACAGCTCACCTCCCCAGCCTTTTTCTCTTTTCAAACCATGGCTCGTAACGTTGAAATTGAGATCAAGGAAGAGAACCCAAAATTCCCTGGAAACTTGTTTTTAATCTTCACAAAGCTTCCCTTTAACAGGAAACGCAAAGCTGAAGTTGTGATTGAAAAGAAAGGTAATGACAAACCGTCTGCGGATGAGAAGAAAAGCAATAAGCCAGACGTGGTGAAGTTGTCAGAGCCACGGCCGGCAGTTCCTCCTCCAGTGAAGCTCGAGGCCGAAGAGCCTGGAATGACTTCGAGTCGGATAATTCTGTGGCAGGTGAGCTCTATCTCTTTCCGTGACCATGGCTTGCTTATTATCTATTTGTTTGGTTGATTAGAAGGGAAGGAGAGCGCAAATATGTGTACTGACACCAGTCGTTAATATTATCATTAATTGACAAAATATATTCATTTCATATCAGTTGTAGATGATTCATTAGTTAATATATAATTTTTTATTTAAAAAATATAATTTAAATTTGTTTTAATTAAAAAAATTATTTATTCTATAATCTGAAAACCTATGTGATTGTTTTGTATTAAATCAAAATATTAATAAGAGTTGGAATAAATTTGAGATATAGGTATATATGTAAAAATGTAAATTCGTAAGGGATATCAAGATTTACTCAATTATTCATTAATGTAAAATTTTCATAAAAATATAAGGTATGTTAAAATGTAAATTCGTGAGTGATATTAAGATTTACTCAATTATTTACCAATGTAAAATTTTCATAAAAATATCAAAATCGAAATAAGTTCTGACTAAAAGACTCAGCAGCATTTCACTTGATAATCATATCTTTTAAATTGAAAATATGGGTATGTAAAATAAATTTTTATTTTCTTAAAAAGGGAAAGTTTAGATTCAGTGTGAAGTAAGGATTTAGATGCTTCTGCTTCATTTGTCTATTTGTGGGGAAATGGGAGGTATGTCCAACCTCCAGTGTACTTTGGTAATGGTGTGAAGGAAGATACTATGCATGCTTTTGGCCTTTTTCTAAATCTAACATTTTGCTAAGCAATTTCTTAAAATCGGTAAACCCTTTTCTAGATTTAATTTCGGATCTATGATTTTCCCATCAACCTAGAAATTGTCTCTTTCTTTTGATAGCAATTACTTTTCAAACTTAATTTTTTCTTGTTAGATAAAATAATAAAATCATAATCTTAAGCAAATGACACGTTTGTATTCATGAACCGGACCACTCTCATTAGATGCATTGAAAAACCTTAGGCTAAAACTTAAGTTCTATTTGTCTTGACTCACTTATTTGTGTTATATTTATTATTGAAATATTTAGAAAAATGCGTATATTAACATTTAATATTCTTAAAATAATATATTTTAAAATTTAAATTGAATAAAAATATTACTCTTTCCATCACACATTTAATGTCTTGATTTAATTTTTGTTGGTCAATTTTTCAACTTAGATCCGAATGATTTTAGATATGTTCTAGAATTAAATTTTAAATAAAATTACTTTATTCAGAGTTTTAAATGTTTAGTTTTTAAAATTTTAATAAATAATTATTTGAAAATAAAATATAATCAAAGTTGAAAAATTTTAATAAAAATTATACAAATCAAAACATTTTATATAAAACCAAAAGAGTATTTATTTATATAATAAATACTTAATATGTTTACATGGAAAAACTCCAAACATATTTATATTCTAATTAATTAGAGTTCAGTTGATTGCTTGAAAAGTTGGATAATACATTATTTTATTGTCATCGCTAATTATTAATTAATTTTGATCATTTTTTTTATAATTAAGTATGGATAAATATCAGTTAAAAATAGTTTATAATAAAATTTTAAAAAAGAAAATTCATTCAATGCATAATTAATTCTTTTAAAAGATAATAAATTAATTACCATTTTTTCTACAAATATCAATTTTTTCCTCATTTTTCTAAGTCAAACTTGTATCGTTTCTTTTTTTTTTTTCCTTCAAAATTTATTAAAGTCAAAAAATAAATGAATAAAAAAAACTCATTAAAAATTCTTCGAAAGCAAAGCACGTGCAATAAGCACGTGACCTCTCTGCTTTCTCCGCCGATGCAATGAATCAAAAACCCCTGCCTGCAGACTGCGGTTCGAAACAAGTCTATGCTAAGCAATGGCGGAAGCAGAGAACAAAGTAATTCTAACCAAAAATGAAAATTCTGTAGAACCCAAAAACATCTTCTCGATGTTACCCAGAATAGAGCTGAAGTTCCCTTTCTTTAACCAACCCGCCCAAACTCCTGAGGCTTCCGTTCAAAAAGAGGAAGAAGTTGAAAATCCGAAACCACCCTCTGTATTTCTAGGAAACCGCCAGAAATTTCCGCCGCCGCTGGAAATGGAAGCTGAACAGTGCATTGGGAGGACTTCTAACCCTATAGTTCTCTGGCAGGTATACTGCTTTTATTTATTTTTTTTTCTGTTTTTTGGTGTTTTGGGTAACTAAATATAGTTAATAGAAGCAAATTTTGGTTGGTTTTGTCAAATATAATCTTTTTGTTCAGATTAAATTGAGTATGTTTGACAGTTTTTTTTTCTTTCTGGTTTTTTATAATGAGTTTGTGTTTCATGCACTGTTGTTGTTCATTTTTTCTATAGATTGTCAGTGAACCACACTTTGCCACTGAATTATAATAATTATATAATGAAAGTGCGTCGAATAATAACTTTTCTATCATATATGGAGGAGTGGTTTTAACAGTGGTAGCAATATGTGCAGGAAGTAGAAAGAAATGAATAGGGTAGGGTAAATAGGAATTTCTGAATTAATGACTAGTGCATAAAATCTAAAACCCTAGATTTTATATATTGTGGTTGACATTGTTAATATGTTCCATCAGAAAAAAGAGTAACTTTTGGACTCCTTCTTGAGATATGTTGTTGATCATAAATGCTCAATCTTTTAGCAGTGTCAATAGCAAAATAAGATGGAAACAATGAGGTTGACAACTTAAGTCTCTAGAACTTTAATGCTTTCTCCATTTCAAATTGAATGTCCACATTTGACTAGGCGTAGAGGTGAAGAAAATGCTTTGATGTTAGTGTTTTTAATATTTTTTAAGAAGAATTTTATATATATTGAAACATAGAAAAAGTAAGAGCTGTAAGTGTTCATAAAAGGAAAATAGATATAGTTTTGGCACGGCCAAAAAAAAAAAATAGAGGGAATAGTTTGCAATGCGTCCTGGAAAGAGCCTGTAAATATGACTGTCTTTTAGTCATGTTGTTATCAAATTCTGCTGGAGCTCTGAAGATGTGCAGATCAAATTGGTTTTGTGAGTGCTTTGGTACAGATGTGGGATGATGCAGGACATTTTTTGTTAATGGGTTGAAGTAAGACCAGATTGGTTCTGACAGGCTCACAGAATGTTGGGTTTCTTCACATGAAATGTGCTACTTGTAAAATCTTACTAGCTGCTTATGTTGTCGTTCAGATTTAAAAACTTAGTAATTTAGTTATTAAGTATATAAATAACTAAAAGTGATTAAGTTGCTTGGCTGTTGCCATAGTAGCCTTGTTTTCGAAAAAATTATAAAAGGCTGCTTAGAGTGGTTGGAGAATGTTCTTGGTAAGCTGGATTATTTCATAATTCTTGTTATATAGCTTCCCAGTTGTGTAAGATGAATAGATGCAGTATTCTGGTTAGAGGTGGCAAACAGGCAGGTTCGCCCCGGTCCGGTCGACTTTGGGTTCAAGTCGCTTCGGGTTTGAGTCACTTCGGCAGGTCCCTTATGGTTTGGGCTAGTTTCATGCCATTTTAGATTTTATGTAAAATGTGACCATTTGAACATAATTTTCTGGTTTAGGCCCTTTTGGATTTCTTTGGGGTCGGGTCTTTGACTTTTTGGTCAACTTGGGTCTGGTTGGGTTCAGGCTCGGACATTTTCAAGTGGGTTTTTGGTTTCAGGTTTGTTTTGCCACCTCTAATTTTGGTTATTGGTTAATAAAAGATGATTGTATAATTTTATGTTTATTTCATAACTTATAAACCAATGGAAGTTTAATAATCTTTTATGATTGGTAAATACTTGGAAGAATAACTAATAATATGATGAAGACCAGCAGGTTAAATTTTATTTCTTCGTAAAAATATAAGTGAATATTCATGGGAGATTATTACTTTCTCTTATATAATTCCGTTCAAAGAAATGGCCTTTTCTACTTGCGAAAAGTTTCAAAAATGATTTATTTTGATTTTACTTGGAGGTGTCAGGATGTGACTTCTAAGAAGCAATACAGGATCTCCAACCTTTAATGACCAGTTTATTGAGAGCTAAGATCCATTTCTAAGGGATTCCAACAATTTCTATTTTATAACATTCTTGTCATCCATTTTTCATTAATAATTTAGGATGATTGTATGCAAATAAGTTTTCCTAGCACCACACTTCCTGATTTCCCCGCGACATTGATTTTCCACTATGTCCGATTTGTCTATATTGTTAATTTGCAACCAAGCCACGGTTGTTGTCTTCGTTACCTCTTAGCCTAACTTTATACGTGTGCTTATTGATGTTGATCTTTCTTTATCGTTTAGCAATGTTGGCCTTATCTTGAGGTACAGGTTATACTTTTGAAACTGATTTCTATCCTTTTTATAAATGCTTTTCATTTTCTCTTTTCCCTCTTACTTTTCTCAGTTATACTTTTCACTCCATGTACCTTTTCTTCATTGTTTTTGATCAGATCCTGCCATGTCTTCATCATCTTTCGGAATTCTTACTGTTCATAGAGATGATTACCGAAAACTGGAATTAGTAAAATTAAATTGTTTGTCTGAAATTATTAAAATTTAGATGGTTTGTTTCCATGAAGCTATCTGAATTCTGAACCTTAAATACATCTGGTAGATATGTATCTGTTTGTAGATATATTTTCATAGGTATTTGCATTTGTGCATTTGACTAATTGATTGATACATGATCCCTGCTTAAAGAGCAGAGTTTGAATCCTCCTTCCCTAAATTAAATATATATATATATATATATATATATTTTCATAGGTATTTGTTTTACTAGTGTAATAGTTGGCTTTTTGCTGAATCATTGGAGGAGGGATTCCTACACTCCAATATTTTGAAACTGCAAGTTATGTAGGTTCTCTCCATGCAGTTTTAGCTACACAGAAGAAATGACTACACTCCATCTGGACCACAGAGGCCACAGCCTCACTCCCTTCCATTAGTTTTTTGGTGGTGTCGTTTATCGAGTATGATAGGTTAACTGGCTTTTGGGGCTGTATATTGAACATGAACACATTGTTATATCCTTCACTCCGAACACCTTTTCACTTCAATAGGTGTGTTCTAATCAAATTAGTTAATATGCTGTCAGGTTTATGCCATTGGTGGTTTCTTTTTACTAAAGTGGATTTGGGCAAGATGGAAGGAAAGGAAGGAGATGGGAGGCAAGAAGGAATCATCCGACGATGAGCAGTCTCCAGCTGATGATGACTCTCAATATGTATGAAACATCCTTGGATTTTGTGTTTGTCAGACAATTTACATTCTGGACTTTAGGAGTTAATACTAAACTGGAGAACATGTCCTCCTTTCTGTTCCTAATGCTTAGCAACCAGAGTCCAGGCTTTATGAGTTACATCATTGCTCATCAGGTTTTGCCTCTCTTGTACAAGTTACTCATCAAATGCAGTTTCATGGCTGGTGTGTCTTGGGCCATTTTCACGGGTCTGAAGTCTAACTTTGAAGCAACTCAAATAGCTTTAAATTGAGTATGTTTTTTTAACAGGTATATGGATAGAATTGAGAAGAAGCTCATTGATCTTTGATTAGACACAGAAAATAACACAAAATTAAATCAAGTGTCAAATGATAATGCCCCAATGGGGGAAAATAAAATCACTTAATTTGTTAGCTATTTAGTAATTACATCAATTTATCACTATTTTCCACAACTTTTCAAGATCCCTTCTCCCCTGACTTTAAAGGTAAAATGAATATTGTCTATTTAATGTAAATTTCCATTTCATGCACTCAATTGTCATTTGTCTATTTAATTATCACATTAATATATTTAATTATTTCAATTAATACAACTAGTGGACATTTGAAAACTCTTTAAATTGACTTGTGGAAATAATTATATTAATTGTAACCTAATAAGCATGTTTATGGATTTTAAATGGCTCTAATATTTTCATATATATTATGTAACATTAACGGAAAAAAATTTTAAAAACTAATTTGCAAAATATTATCTGATTTTTTTAATTTAATTATATAGTAATATTTTGATATTTCTAATACCAAAAGAAATAAAAGTCTTTTATTGTAAGTTTTTTCTTTAACAAAAATGAAAAAAAAAGAAGTAAACATTTATAAAAAGCAGCAATAATTAAAAAGATTAAAATGGGACGTTTCTCCGTTTCGACGGAACCGTCACACCACTCGTCACGGAATTTTCATCGGACCACTCCTCCTTCCTCCTTCCTCCTTCCCATCTCCAAACGTCACTCAGTCACCTAACGCCCCTTCTAACGGCGTCGTCTCTCTAAGCCCCCATCCCCAACCATGTCCTGCCATGAGAACTTCTCCCTCATTCATCCCCACGCGCCTCCGGCGCTCCCATCCAAAAATTCCATATCTCTTCTCCGAACCCCGACCACAATAAAGAAACCCGAACCCGAGTACCGCAAAGACAGCGAAGAGTGGTCGGACACGGCGCTCGCGTGTCTACTCGAGGCTTATACTGAAAAGTTCAACCAACTCAACCGCGGGAGAGATTGGGAGGAGGTTGCGGAAGCCCTTAGCGAAAGACGCGCCGGCGGCGCAGACGAAGATAGAGGGGAGAAGCAGAAGACAGGGAAGAGCGTGGAGCAGTGTAAGAATAAGATTGATAATTTGAAGAAAAGATACAAGGTGGAGCTGCAGAGGATTAGTGGCGGTGGAGGGAGTAGCCATTGGCATTGGTTTAAACAAATGGAAGCAATAATGGGGAATTTGGGGAGTTGCAGTAGTGGAAGAGGTTTGGAGGGTGAGGACAGAAGTGGGCTTTCTAATCTTGGCAAGCAAGCTACTAAGAGTTACTTGACTATATTCTTTGATTTTTTTTTTTAAATTGTTTCAATTGTGGTATTTTAAATGTACGCAACTGTATCTATGAAATTTAAGACTGGCTTATATATCATCACTCTCTTGCTACTTCAGTTGTTGACATAGTGGTAATTTTTTAAAATTTTATATCAGTATGATGGCAACGGTAATGAATTCGATGTTGCTTCAATCAGCTTTCGAGAAAGTAGGTGTTCAAACACGTATGCAGAGTGCTTTTGTGTTGCCGGAGGTCGCCGAGCCCTACAGCAGGTCACGAGCCATCCAACATCTTGAGAAAGGAAAAGTCGTCGTCTGTTTGGTGGCATTGGGGCTGGCACTGGGAATCCTCTCTTTACAGCAGACACAGCAGCAGCTCTGAGAGTTTCCGAGAGTACAACCCTGCCACACACACTGTTTGACTTTATATTTTCCTTTTCTTTTTTTTATTTCACATAACAAATGGTGAAATAGTTGTCGACATTCTATGTCAGGTGCGCTTCTTAAAGGTGCAAATGGTGATGGTGTCTATGATTGCCATTCTGATAATGGCAGTGTGGCACTGGATCGTATTTCTTTCAGGGAGGTGGTTTCCAGTGGATTTACATCTATGGACATGATGGCCATTACATACTGTGAAGAGAACGGAATTCCTGGTAATGTAATAGTTTAGTTGTACTCATTCCTTCGATTTCAACAAACATACCCTTTTGTATTTTCCTGAAATTTCATATGCTCTTTGTGCAGTTGTAGTATTTAATTTGCTTGAACCTGGGAATATTTCTAGAGCATTATGTGGAGAACGAGTTGGCACTTCGATTGACCAACAAGGAAGGGATGAGTCAGAACTGTAAATGAATTGGAAATACCACAGATCGATGATGCATAATGAAAAGAGCCTGCTTCATCTGTAATTCCATGGATCCATCCATTGGAAAAATCTACTGCTGCTGGCTAAGAAGGGCAACCATATTCAATAATATCCTGCATTTAGTCAGGAAACACTTCTGCAACATAAATGGGAGAGTGGGAGGATGTTCTATAGTCCCACGGCATCATATTCCTGGAGTCGGAAAAGTTTCCATTCTTGTTTTTCCCCCTCCTTCCGCACCCCTACCACCTGTTTTGACATGCCCTTTTACAATGTTATTAGAGCAAGGTAAGAAATAGGTCATTAGCATAAAATGTAAACTATATACATATATATATATATATAATATGTATTTGTATGGTTTATTTTACCTACTGTTTGGCGTGAAAATTTTACAGAAATGGAAGAACCCATCAAGTCTCACTTAAGCAGGTGCACAATTTCTTTTGGCATGGCATGGGGACCTTGTTGCCCATTTTTAACTAATACACCTAAGCAAAAATTGAGTGCTCATTTTGTAGTTTTCTAGTGTGAAGCCAGTTCTCTCAGTGTTCCCGGCAACACTTCAAAAGATTCATGCTTTTAAAATCCAATCTTTTTGGAGATAATCATGCATTATGTTACACATATAATCTTCTCATAGCTGCAGATAGGAGTGTGCAAACGATTATTTCGGTTAATTTGATTTTGAATATCTAATAATCAAACTTATATTTAAAAATAATCGAAACTGAATCGAACTATATAAATAACTGAACTAATCAAAACCGAACTAATTCGGTTAGTTTGGTTCGATTTTCACAAACCGAACTTGATAATTTTTTTTTTTTGTATAGATTTATTTATGTTATATTTTTTGTAATAAATTAATACTACAAAAATATTAAAAATGATAATAAAAGATTATAATAAATAAGATAAATACTTATATAATTAAAAAAAAACTAAAGAAGAGAAGAGATTTAAGTTTTAGAGTTATTTTTCAAGAAAAATCTCAATAATACCCTCATTTAAGTTCGGTTAAAAATTTTTCTCATCCAAACCGAATCGAATTAATTTTAATAACCGAATTATTCAAAAAACCGAAATAACTGAACCAAAAAAATCAAACTCATTTCTATTCAGTTCGGTTTACATTTACTCATCCTTAACTGCAGATGATGAAACTGAATTGGACTTCATTTGAGACGTGGAATTTCTCGCTGCTGTACTCTGGGAACAACCTGGCTCATTTTAAACATTCACGGCATAGCTCAGCTTGTATTCTACAATAAAGAATAGTATTAACAGCTTAATAATGAGAGAGCAAGAACATATGAAGATCAAGCAAGGCACTTTCACTAGTGAATTGTATGGAGTCAGTCATTATGCAACGATTGTTGGGTGACACTGTTGCAAATAAAGTCTCCAAAATCTGTACACAAACTAATCTTTATTCAAGAAAAGAATGGTCATGTAATAGCAATACTGAGAGCACCTCCTTATGAAAGGTACCTAGGATAGCCTCCTGAATGTACAATTTCTTGCTTCGGTCCTCCAATATCTAAACTAGATTGATAACAATAGACTCTGCATTCTCTGTACATATCCCGAGACCCATCCAAAAAGCAAGGGTCACTATCGTTATGCCACACCTCTAGGCTGCTTCTGATAAAGAGAGCCAAAATCTCCAGTTTCTTGCAACAAACCTGTGAACTCTACTTTCTTCAATAAAGAAAAGAACCTCATATCCAATTATTGAGGCAAAAACTGATTATGTACCATCAACTAAGCTACAAATCCAAATTCTCATTCAGACTGAAAATAATCATCATCAATAGAAAGCTGGTCAAATGCATCAAAATTTGCCTTCAGTCCTACAAACTGACTACCAAGCTGAGCACAACCAGCATCTGGCCAACGGCAGCCCCCATCCCTTGTACGCAAAGGACATAAAGTTTCACACACTTGACCAAATGGACTGCTGGAAACATTATTATCTGCCACAACTGTAATTGAAACAGATAAATCTGTTTTCTCATCATGTCCCATCATACCATCAGATTCTCTTCTGGAAGGAGAACACATAAAATTTTGTGGGGTTTCAGTTGGATTGCTTTCAACATCAACAGTACAATCACCACTACTTGTAAAGTTAACTCTGCACCCCAGCGACTGTACAGCTCGCTTTATTGCTGCACTTTCCTTGCTGGCTCTATTGGCCAAGATCACTGTTGATTTGCTGACCTGTTTCTCATTTTGTAACTCTACATTCAATGTTTCCATGGCTACTGAGTATTCCTTGGCTTTCTTTTCAGCAGCTTCTTTAGCCTGTTGGCATTAAAACACCCAATAAATAATTCTGAAAAAGGTTGTGCGTAGTGAATGCTGTTACATGTTTCCAACTATTCCAGTGCATGATGTATTTCTGGTTAACCAGAGGGAAGGATTAGTGGGCAAAAATTGTAAGATTTAATACCTTTCGCAGTTCAGAAAACTTAATAGCCATGTTCCTGCATTCAGCCTCGAGCTCACCAGCTTGGGATTCAGAAGGACAAGCCCAGCGAAGATGAAATAGAGGCCAGAGGGTTGGGGCTAAAGCAGCTGCTGGAGGTAAAAGTGCCCCATTATGCTTCAATGGATCATAGAAGAGGTTACAATGGGCATGGGAACTTCCCTCTGAAGAACGCAGATCAGCCAAATAGGCCCACAAGCATCCACAAGCATCATAGACACCACATTGTTGTCTCTCCTTCTCACTGAAAATTTAAATCAAACAATTACGAGAAATGAGCAAGGGGGTGGCGGAAATTTGAAGGGAAAGAAAATAAAGAAAATGTTTCTTTTGACTCCACAAGGTCATCTTCAAACGATCTAAAACAAACTTCATGTACTATTGCAGCTACCTCAGTTATATAACATCACAGTTTTTGGACTGTTAAACAGTAAGGAAATAATTTTATGCTCATCAAAATTTTGTGAAACAATATATAGAACTCATGCACTGGAAGGTACAAAGAACCGTAAGCTTTGTTACAAATTTATGCCATCTTATGATCTTGCTAAATGTAAAAATAGCAATGATAAACGCATTGATTTCCAAATAAAGATGCCCACAGGTGTTATGCACAAATATTCCACATTTACCTATGAAAGTACCAAAATTGTGAAAAGAATGGTGATATTATATTAGATTAAGGATAAGGATAGAGATGACTAGTTTTCTCAACATCATGTGGAATGAACCCAACATAATCACCAAGTGCAGTGCCTATATTGCTTAACACATGCTTGATAATATGCAATGGTTGAAAAACCAGATCAGGGATTGAACCAGTGGTGCCACCACTTTCCGATTCGACCAGTTTAACTGATCGGTTCAATCTACCTCTATTTGTTAAAAGACCATGAAATGTATATTAAATATGATAAAAAGATTTTAAAAGAGACATTTAATTAAATGGTTAGAGTGTTAACTAACAACAAAGAAGGTAAATATTCAAATCTTGCCACTTACAAAAAAATTAAAATTAATAATTCAAATCAAAATTTTTAACCAAAAGGCCAGTTTAACTGATTATCCAGATCAAACCAGTTTTAGACCGGTTCAACTTCAGGGCAGTTTGCCTCCCTTATCGAACCAGACAGGCCATCGGTTCCAATTCAACTGGTCCAGCCATCCAGTTGAGTCCTTTTCAATTTTTGCAACACTGATATTATGTTATCTCTGTCTAGTGTATCTTAAAAAAATTTAAATCATTTGTAAGGTCTTGATCAAGGACATTCAGAAACAAAGATGTATGTTAATTCCTGTAAACAAGGAATTACTTTGAGTTTCATAACAGTACCAAATATATAGAATTGACAATGATCACATGTGTACTGCCTCTATAGGCCCCCAAGTGTTTGTTGCACCATTTTTTCCCTCACACCCCCCACTTCTCATTTTGCATTTCTCAAATTCATTATAAAGCAAAATTGAAGTTGGCACATACAGGCTTAATGCTAATGATAGGGAAATTACCTGTTACACAAGAAATTTCCAAAACGACATGAAAGAACACAGTCCAAGAATTCCACCAGGAAAGTCTGAGTCACCATAAAGTGAATATATCATTAACTATTTATCCAAAAAAAGAAAATCCCATTAACTAGAGAGAAAGCAAAGAATAACCATAAAGAAACAGGATAAAAGAATGTCATGCATAAAAAAAAGATACATACTGAAGAGAACTCGAAAGCAAAGGGATACATCCTTAACAACTGCGAAACACAATCAACCCACTGCAATACAAGCAGATGTCCAATCACAACAATTAAAATGAAGTCTTATAAAACACAACTTTTCATATAGCAATTCATAACTAATCATCAACTTATATCAGCATAACAAAACATTTATTAATTATAATTTGGGCAAAATACAAGCCCCTTAAGGTTTTAGTGAAAATACATTTACACCCCACTAGTTTCGAAAACCCCTTTGCCCCCACCAACAAAAATAATGGCATTAAAAAAGTATTTCATATGACATCCCTTTTTAGAGCATACTCCAACTTTTTTAACAGCTACTTCACTTTCTTACTTTTTCTTTTTGAGGGGGGACAGAGGCTATTTTTCAAACTAATGGAGGGTAAGAACTTTCACTAAAACCTCAGAAAAATCATAATCATTTTCCTTATAATTTTAGAAGTCCACTAAATGTGAAAATTAACACATGCTATGTCATTGATTGAATAACCATGAATATATCTCAGCACAAGAACCTGCAAGAATATGGGGGAATAATTGTTCTGTGCATGAGATGAATTAGAAGCTTGAGGTGTGAATGACCCTGAAGATTGACGCATGGGTGATGATGAAAAACTCCCAGTAGAAGATTGTCTGGTTAATTCAAACGAAGTTCCAGATATGCTTGGCATTCCCACACGATCTGAAAATGGATGACCAAAAGCTAGCCAATCTTTTTCAACAAGTGCCTGCATCAAGAAAAAATAGTCCAGAATTTAAGAAAAATCTGGGTAAGTAGTTATTCCAAGCTGCCAGGGCACTGAAAAAATATCAGCATCAACTGTGGAGGTGACCAAGTGAAATTAAACTGCAAAACCACAACATTTGAGGTGTCGGTTGATGACACTTATTGATTTTAAAGTAAGGCCAAACATGTGATGAAGTCCCATTCAACAAATATAAACCAAGAAAAGGTACAGAGAAAACCTAGTACATATAATAATCAGCCTTGGGTTGTAATGCTGCGAATGAGAGATATAGAATCCAAAAGCATGAACGGCAGTGGGAGTGGGGTTGGTGGTTAACAAGAAGATCCTTGTTCAGAAAAATACCTGAAAACCTGTGAATGTTCGGTAATACGGATCAAGCATCAGGTTTGCAAGTGAAACCAGCTGACTTGTTCTATCCCATCCATCGCTGCACAGTAAAACAGCCCAGGCACAAGTAAAAAACACCAAAATAGACAACTAAATTAACAAGCTAACTGTTGAGTGTATTTGTATATGAAACGAAAAGAAAGAGAAGGGTAAACAACAACAAATGTAATGGCATTCACATCATCAAATGGTAGTTGTTGGCATGAGTGAGGATGTTGGAGGGTTGCAACATTTTCTTTTGGTAGGCGGAAAGGGAAGATGAGCCTGGTAGTGGCCTCAGGGCATATGCCATGGACTGATGAGGCGAGAAAGCTAGAACGCCCTTTTTATCTTTTTCCTCAATTAATTTTCTAAGATAAATTGAGTCTGAGTTGCATTTTTTATCACAATCAAATTTTGCCTTGAGGTTTCTACTGGGCTTGGGATTGGATTATAGACAAGCTTTCCACATGTTTTCTTTTCTTTCTTTTTTTTCAAATTTAACTTTTAGATTTCAATTTAAGCCAACTCAGCACCAGTTAAACACATTTATGTGAACAGCCTCAATTAAACAAAATAGAAAAGTTCAAACACTTGTTTGCACCAAATAAAAGACATAAGGCCCATGTCACAAAGTTCATGTTCAAGGGGTCATCTATGGAATTAGGACCATACCTTTTGCTAACTTGCTCATGCGATAAATTGACTTTTGATAATACATCTGTCATGTCATTTAAACCCATGCAAATACAAGAACACCTTGTGTAGATGAATAAACTCCTCCACATCTCATGTTAAAACTAGACCCAGTTCAGTACTTTGACACAGATTCCCCCAATTAAACACTGATATATAAGCAAGAATATTTAGACCTTATCAGAGCAGAAGAAACAATAATGCCAATGCCATTCAACCAAAAATCACCCATTTCACTTGCTCAAGTAGTGACCACTAAGTTACAAAGATTATGGTAAATGACCTAGAAATAACAATCTTAAAGAGAATGGACAGAAATAGTATATTCTTAAATCAAATTTAAAAATAAATAAACTCAAATGCAACAAACATTTAAATGATCAATAGATGAAGGTATGACATTTAAAGAATTCTGACCTGCAATGCACAAGCACCGATGCTGACTCCAAAGCAACACGTGCAGCAATCCAAGCTGAACCAGCCAAGACACTTTGAACATGTATTAACCAACCACTGTCACCAAGGGTCGATACTGAAGCAGACATACTGCTGAGATTTCCCCCACCCCAAGTCCAACCCCCATGTCTCTGTAAGTTAAAATTGCCATAGATTAGATGTTCACCACAATACTATTATGTTTAAACATAGTTGACAAGACTTTATAAACTTTCAAGTAAAATTCTTGTCAACAAAATTTTTATCATTTATACCACCTTCAAAGACCCTAAAAAATAGGAATGACCAAACACTGGGAACCACATAGCATACTAACAGATTCAAGTTCAATATACTACAAACTAAAACTCAACATGATAAATCATTGAATAGATTTATTCTTAACAAGGGGAAATCAAGTTCATAGTATTATACCCTTGGAATTTAGAAAAAGGAATTATCAGCTAACATTTGATCTAGGCAAAAAACTTGTTGGTCTATAATTTCTCTAGCAAGAAGGTCTAGCACATAATTATCTAATCAAGACCCATATCATGAATCAAAATCTTAATTTTTTAAATCGAAAGAACCGAGTCAAATTATGAGATACTAGTACAAAGTTTTAAAATTAATTAAAATTTATCAGTATCAAGTAAAACAATTATAGTGACATTTTAAAATAAAAGTATAATATTTTTATGAACAATGAAGTTGTTTTATTTGTTCAACTTCATATATACACAAAATATTTTTTATTATTTGCATAAATAAAAAATAATTTAATATTTTAGAAATAATAGATAACATATATTTGCACATAATGCATAGATATATATAATAAATTTTGTATTAGTGTTCATATATGCACATTCATATTAATTTAATGTGCACACATTCTTTAAATGCATAATAGTCAAAACATACCATTTATTTTATATTTTTGAATATACAAGGAAGATAATGAAATTTTTATAAATTCTTTAAAATTTTAGTTTAATGTGAAAATTTTAAATTCCTAAACAATTAAAATAAAATAAAATTTAATAATTTATATTATTTAAGTTTGAAACCTGTAAAGAATATATTAAAAGTGTTTTCTAGGTAATTAGAAGCTAACCAGATTTCAATTAGGTAGTGGCTCAAATACATCATAAGTGTATTGAAAAGTACCATACCCATACTTATTGAGTACATGAATGCTTTTACAAATGTTTACCAACTTAGGCTCCATTTAAAAAGCATGAAAATGCTTTCTGGGAAAACTTCTTTTCCTCAACCATATTTTTCTGAAAGGATAACAATTTATATTGTTTGGTGCTTTGAATAGCAAATACTTTCTGATGTTTGGTAAACTCACTGAAAATTCTTCCATCGAAACCAGTGCAACTATCATTCTATCACAACCATCCTTAATCATAGAAGAAACTCAATTAAAGCTAAAATAAAATCAACAAAAAGACAATGAATCAATGGAAAATAACACAAACAATAATCTCATAACTCAACAGTTTGTCTCAATCCAAACCCACTTGTGAAGTTAATGAATCAATAAACTACAAAATCATCCTTATTGAGTTTTCCTCCACTTGCAACAAAGAAGATAAAAAATGAAATAAAAATCCCTTTTTATTAGAAATCTTCTTTAAAAGCACCCAGCACTTGAAAAACTTAAAAAGTAGAAAACCAAAAAAACCTGATAATTATTTGAAATATCTACTGCTATGGAGAGAGGTGGGGCTACAGATATGATTTTTGGGGGAGGATGTAACGGAGTTCAAAGGATAATTGAGGGGATTTGAGTGCGCTCGTGATGAGTTGGTGGAGAAAAAGAGGAGGGAAAGGGGCAACTAGATCTGCTTATTAGCAAGGGAGTTTATGGAGGAGACAATAAGTTTTGAAGAATAAGGAGGTCGAAAGTGGGACAAAGTTGGGCTTAACAGTGCGGTTGGTGATGGAGAAAAGATATTGCCCGTGTTGATGGAGACACGCGGGAGATGGGTTTGACAGGTGAGAGGAAGAGAGTATTGAGGTGGAGGCTCTATTTTTGGGAAATTGTCTTACACTCTTAGAGGGCATAAGACAAATTTCCTGGGTTAATGGAATTGGATCCATTGACCCAAAAAAAAATTTTCCCAAAAAATTTTTTTACACCCACTTTTGTATTTTCCCCCTTCCAAACATGGGAAAATGCTGAAAAGGTTTTCCAAAAAGCATTTTCATGCTCTCCAAATGTAGCCTTAATGCATCAAATATCAATCATGACTCTGGCTAAATGCACTTCTGGTCTGGAAAGGTTTTGTCGATGCATTTTAAAAATAGTAAGGGATTATGATCTTCATAGGATTAGGATTGCAGTACTAACCAAGAATGATGACATTCCATCTGATGATGCGGCGCCATGAGTATCTAAATATTCTCTAAGCCGAGCAAAACTTTCTCTCATCGCATGTATGTTGTCGATCCCAAAGAAAACTATCTGACAAGAAGAATAAAGAAGTAGAGATTACTAAAAACTATAATGGCAAATTTCATGAGGCAGAGATGCAAAACTTGCAAGCTCGAACCTTATACAGACCTCAGATTGAAAATAATTTGAAGATGACTCTGAGCCGCCTCCCATTGCTCCATTTGCCAATGCATTTTTCCTTGGTCTTGCATCAGCAATATAAAGCTTCCTAAATGGAAAAAAGAATAATATGAAAATAAAGGTAACACTACAGTTCTAAGAAAATTATTTTCACCTATTGGCCAACAGCCAAAAGTAACACACCATTAAAAATTTAAAGGGATAATTATGTATTAAATGCCTGAACTACAGTCCAATACTCAATTTGGTACCTTAAGTCTAAAAATGCACAATTAGGTATTCTAAATTTGCTTCCGTTAACAATATAGCACATTCTCACTAACTCTATTAGGCCAAAGTATAATGTGTCCCATATAGCCGATTAAAAGTACACCATGTGTCCATAGAATGCCACATCATTTTGCCATGTCACCTGTGAGGTCACTGGTACGTCATGGGTCAAAGGAAGAAAAATTCCACTATTGACATATTATGAAGTCCATTAATGATGTGCAACATGGTATGGCATTGTATGGACACGTGGCAAATTTTATTAGTTATCTAGAATAAATCATACTTTGACTAAACAGAGTTAGTGGGAACTGCAACATGTTTAAAGGAGGTAAAGTTCAAATATCCAATTGCGCATTTTGAAACTTTTGATACTAAATCAAACATTTGACTATAGTCGACATACCAAATGTATAATTAACCTATGTTTAAAAGCATATGTTCATCATTAAGGCATATTGTAAAATAATTGATTCCACATAAACAATAAGGAGCTCTCTCTATGAGCAAGGTCCCATGTTATGATGAAAATGAGCCATCATTGTAAAACCTAATGGAATATAAAATATATAAACAAATTAAATTGAGTTAATTACATATTTGGTACTAAAACTATAGTGAAATATACAAATCGGTACCTAAAGAAAATAAATGTATAGTGAAATATAAATTCGTATCCTGAATTTTCAAATAGTAAAATCCAAATTCTAACACTGTTAACTTAGCTTGCCTATGTGGCATTTAACCAATATAATAATTGTGACATGTTTCCATCATGTGTTTATATAAAATTGCTAAATATTTTGTGAAAATTCCACATGAATCCCATATGGATGCTAAGTGGCATCCAAAAATTGACCGAACTTGGGCAGGATTTTACTATCCAAGTAAAATAAAATATATAGTTTTATAATTGAAGTTGAAAAGCATCTTGACGGCTCCATATGGTGTTCACTGTGGTGTTAGAGTTTGATTAACATGGTACATGACTTGAAAGTTCAAGGTGCAAATTGTACATCAGGTACCAATTTGTAAATTTTGCCAAAAATCAGGTACCAAATGTACAATTAATTTTAATTCAATATGCACTTCTTATTCCAGGAGTGGCTTACAGTAAGAAAGTAGATGCTGAACGAAATCATGAAAGAATGAACGAAAGGTGTACCTCCTTGAACCCTTTCCATCAACAAGTTGAGTGCAAAGCGCAGCAACCAACTTTTCATCAGTGTTACTATGGCAGAATCATAACAAGAAACAATCAGATGCTTCATATTCTGAGCCTTGAGAGAAACAAATAATAAGTTGCTTGTCATAGACATTAATTTCATCTTGCACCATTATCTTATTAAACTTTATTATGCAATATATATCAAATTTATTTCACTCAAGGGCTTTGGGGGTTAATTGAAAACTTGGGAATACCTCCTCATATTCATCATAAGACCAACCAAAGGTTGTGATGAACGTGCAAGAACTGCTCCAGTTCCTGTTATTCACCATGCATATCACAAAATAGGTAAGGACACATATCATTCAAAAAATAATAATAATAAATGAAAACAACTAAGTCTGTTGCATACCAGGGTGACACCAAGAGACTACAGGTATCCTACACCTTGCACGAAAAGTTGAAGCTTGGATCACTTCTTCATCACTAGTATTAGTAGCCAGGCATAAAAATTAGTTCCTTAGCTCTATCAAAAATATGAAATCAGCTTTATCCCCAATTGATGTAATTCAAAAAAGAAATAGAGGAATGAGAGGATCTAATTTCTTTTTCTTCTTCCTCTCTACTCAAAGGAACTCAATATTTTACCTTATATTTTTTGGAATAATCAACGCAAATGGATAACTTTGGCACATTGTATAGTTGGTATTCATATCACTTATTCTCCACAAATCATTAGACAATGTAAATGACCCATCTTCGATCATATTCATTGATGCACGATGGAAGCCTTTCCCAAGAAGGCGAAAGTACTCATTCAGTAATCGCACCTTTGGGTTTGGGTTACTGAATTTGGATGGTCCACAAGTAAATGCATAAAGATCCCAAATTCTTGCTGGCTTTGTACATCTTGATAATGCATCAAATATAACACGTCTCTACATGGATAAAAAATTACATCCACATCAATTTCTTTATATAAAATAACTTGAATCACTGAACCATGATAACAAAGAATAGAATAGCTTTACTACTTTCTTTTCCAAATTAATTACAATGCAACATAACTAATTTGGAGTTAAAACTGCCTTTCCACTTGTAAAATATTCATTTTTCCAAGAAGTTACACAAAAAAGTTTCTTTTTATAAGAGGCTAAAGCACCAACTAATGCCTAGAAGTAATTTTCACGGTCTCATAGTCCTTTCAACTTAATTCTAGCATATTTATTTCCTTCGAAATCTAAGATCCAAGCTTAATTGAGGGCTCTGCATTATCTCAACTCCGAAAGAAACAAAGAGAAAAGAAAGACACAAAGGCAAAAACAAAACTTCAAAGTTGCCTAAAACAAAACTTAAAAGTTGCCTGAAACAGGCAAATATGCAAAGGGAGATAATAGAGCAGCAGTGCTGCAGTCATGGAGAACTAGCTGCCGAAATTTCTTACATTTCTTTTTAAGTCTTTCTGATATAACAAATGCACATATGCACAATTGACAAAACCCAAAATTTTTTTATCATTTTTTCTTTTTCTTTTTCTTTTTTGGATTTGGATTTGGGGAAGGGTAGATTCAATTCAGCTACCACTGAGCCAAATGCTCAAGTGCAAAAAAAATAAAATAAAAGAAAACAAAATTATTGAGAATACATAAAGAGCCCAAAGAATTGACCACTAAAACTGACCTGCTTTGTACGGGGGCGAAAGCCAAACACAATAACTCTCATATCTTTTCCTGCAAAAAGAAGAGAAGCCATTAGGTCCATCACTATTTCCACACCAATTAAATCAGAAAACTAACATGGCAGCGTCTATGGCCCCAAGCAAATAGAAACTTGCTTGCATAAAAAATTAAACAGAACTGCATGTATAAGATATTAAATTAGCCTGGTTGTTAATTCGAAGATGCATGAGTAATCAAAAATGCATACAACTTTAAAAACAATAAATTGAAATTGGGTTGAGAATTGAGAGATTGAGGGGGAGATGTTCAGCAAGTGCCCCTCCAGATCAACCATTTTGTCCTACACTTCCTTTTGAAGCATATCATTATAAGGAGCAGCTTTATAATTTAAGATGACCTTGCTTGATCACGTATTTTGAGCAAGACAATAAAATGAATTTAATGTTATAATCAAACAGAAAAAGTTACTATTTTTCCCCATATTTTTTGCTCCTTTCTATTGATTGTACAAATGAAATTGGTAAGTTTATGGTTTTTAGAACAACAGAGTCTAGAATTGAATTGCTGACTGTTCTACAATAATAGAAACAGTAAAAGAAAAAAACAGAATAGTGGTTAAACTTAATGTAGCATTAAGTTGGAAGAACAAAAATAGAGCTGAGGGTTATAAACCATTAACATATGATATTAGAATAAGACAGCCTACCATGATACAGCAACTCAAGCCTAGTGGGCTTGATTACAAGTAGTCCCTATGTAATCTAGCCATTCAAATTCATTGAAAGGTCACATCAATTCTACATCCAGAAACCTAAACTGTAACTTCTGCTCACAACTTCAATTCTACGTCAATTTAACCACTGTTCTGTTCTGTTTGACTCTTTCTACTTCCTCACATCAGTGAGACCAGAACAGCTCTTGCCCTTAGAATATCAACTGAAACAATGTCATTAATACAAATAACAGTTGTTTAGTTTAAATAGAAAAATTAAAATTTTCTAGTATTTGACATCACCAAAAGTCAAGCAGAATCCAATAGGAGCATTATAAAACAATTATTAGAAAATTAAATTACTAGCACCTAATTTCTAGAACCGCAAACTAATTTGGTTCAATGTACAGAGTTTCATTTAGGTATAGGATGCCATGGTTTAATAAACATTTTATATGAATCAGAAAGGTGGACCTCACAATTGATATAACCATCTTTTGTTACTTTGATGGCATTCAGTCACAGTTTTCTTGCTCCCCTTCCATTAGGTCCTGGCACATATCTGTTATAACATTGGTTCCAAATTGGCACATAACGGAAATAAATTCTACCCTTGATCCCCTTCACAATCAAAGGTAAAGCCTAATTGTTGTCTCTCTCTCTCTCTCTCTCTCTCTCCTCTACCCCTACCTTTACTGTACTCCCATGTCCCTTCAAACTTAAATTTTCAAACATATCCTGAGAGGGGAAAAGAATGCTTTCTAATCTATATTTGGACAATGCTCTTTTTGATAACCTTTTAAATTATGTTTACTATTTTGGTACTTTTCCTTCTATCTGCAACCCTACCCACCTGAGATACAAGAGAATGAGAAAGTCCATAAGCTCTGCTAATTACAAAAAAGGAACCACTTAGCCTATATTATCAACACCCTGCTACCAACTCCACCTGTCCTAATGAATAAGTATACTCATCCAAAGGCAGAAATAATGAAACCCTGTATTTTAAACAATTGAGATATTAGAGGAGGTCCATAGCATACCTATGATCTGGAGAAGACGACGTGATGAAGACTTGTCAGTTTGTCGAGGAGCTGATTGAATCTTCACTACCTACACACATTCGGCCCAAAGAAGAAAAGATATCAAAATTATCCATTAAAAATGAAGAATAATAAGCGGGAACTAATATCCAACAGTCAGAAAACAAAAGAATGTCATACGGGGAAAGAGAGTGTGTGTGTGTGTGTGTGTGTTAACCCTGTCTAAACAATAATAAGCATGCAAGAATTTAGGAACTAAAACACTTTCTATGCTATGGCACGTCCTTTTTTTGTTTTTGTTACATACTACTATTGGATATCTAGGCATCTTAAGCAAATAGGACAGGGAACTAGCAGCTTAAAACCCTATCTGTATCCTGAGCCAAATTGGTTAAATAAGCTCACGTAGCAGAAGATAACAACATAGTCAATCTTAGATCACATAGACCTAAACATTACATACATGTCCATAGAGTAACTGAGGATGACATCCAGCCTTTACTTGACCTAATATGTGCATAAGACCTCATGAAATTCTAAAATACACATGATTTAACTTACTGCTCAAATATCTTCTCACAAAAGACTAAAGATTTTCACGAAACAGCTTTTCTTCTTTTCCCAATACTTGGTCCAAAACCCCCTTAGGTTGATTCCAACAAACTTTTTACACAGCTTGTTAAGTGGTCTTATCCACATCTATTAAGTATTAAGGTTGTTGTGGCCCTATATTGTTGGGCCTCTCCCCCTATTGCAAATTGATTTCATCTTAAGTGTTTAACATAACTGAAAGAGATAATTATCAATAAACTCTGAACCCATGCTAAAACCCCTCCCCCACGCCCCCATCCCTGCCCCAATTTCCTTCTTCCATTGGAAGCCCAATCTTTCCTGACCGTATCTAAAATGCAAAGTTCCCAAACTTAAGAACAAATAATAACTTACCATTTTGTTGAGCTTCTCAATGGTTGCCAACGGAATGGTACCAAGTGGAACAATATTTCTGGTGCCTTCACTCTTTGGAAAACGGGGAAAATTGATCAATTACATTTAAGTTGTAACAGAAATGAATAAATACATGTACTACCTAGGTGTACACATAAAAGAGATTCAAGAATAGCAATTTCATTGAAGTATAGCAAAATGCAACAGAAATAATGAAGTCCACAGCAGCCATGAAATACCCTGTCCAACCTTTATTATCATCATTAACTCATATGAGCACTATTATATTTCTCATCCCTACTAATGGCTTTTTGATGCTAATGCTTTTTTTCTCTTCAACCTCCTGTCCTTAACTCATTTCTGTTAAAAATCTTCATTTTCTTCTTGACATAAATACCCATCATGAAGAATAATTTCATATTAACATCTCCTGAAGCAATATTAAAGCAAATTAGATTGAGATTGACAGTTTTCATCACAGATACTAACGCCAAAGCAGATGGTCATGTGAAACCATTTAATTCTGATAGTAAGGCTGAGATCAATCTAAACAAAAACCAAAGCATAGTTCATAGACATACACCAAGTTTTTGACCCATTTGCCTGAACAAACTGGAGGCCGAACTCCATCACTTAAAATATCAAGTATCAAGTAAATTGTTAGGCGCTTAGAACTAATTTTCTATAATCGCTATGTCCAAATGTCATCTATTTCAAGTTTGCAATATCAGAATACTTGTCTGTGCTGCTACACTAAATCTCTTCACTCACCCAACATGCTAACATGATGTTGGCATATGTTGGTCAAATCATGCACATGCAACAGTTTACCAAATACTACAATGTCAAAATGCATATACTTACAAGAAAGAGAAGACGAAAGTTGGTAACAAACAATGTTCCGGCCTCATCAGTATTAACAAGAACAACACCATGGCCCTGGAAAAAATTAAATTCCAAAATGCTATTACTTTTCATTATGCTATCCATAACATTTCAAAAACAAACAAAGAAAAAGAACCTTTATCTTAAAGGCATTTGCCTACTAATCAAGAATATAACAAAAGGAGAGGAAGATTCAGGATTCTTCAGCAGCTTTCGCAGTTTAATACTAAATTAACAGTCTTTGAAATTCTCTTTTCAACGCGTGATCTTAATTACAAATTGGCTACAACCATCATTTCAAATTTCACCCTATAATTCAAGAATTCAATTTGAAAAATAAAATTCAAAAAAGAGAAGAAATTCATCAATACCTCCTCTACAACTCGCTCAGCTTCAAGCAGAAACTCCAAATTGGCATGCGAAACCAACCTCGTAACCGGCTAAAATTAAAATTTTTAATCATAGATGATAAATTAATTACAAAAAGATAACCCTAGAATTCAAGAGAAAAAAAAAAACCTCGATTTTGGTCCATTCAAGAGCGTCCCAACTACCAGCACCCTCCAACCTTTCGCAACCGTCAGAAGGGTCTCTGACGGAGACCGATCGACGCGGCCTCGGTGCAGCCATGCCCGTCGGTTGTTGACTCCAATTTTCTCCTCTCTTCTCTTCTGGGTTTTTCTTTAAATTTTTTATTTATAAATTTGAAGTTTTGTCCAGAGACAGAGAGAAAACGGAAGAGACGTATGGGTTATGTTATTTGTAGCGGAGGATAGATGGGATTCTGGTTGGAAGAAATGATGAGGATGATGAGTAATGATTGATCCCACAAAACATACATGTACGACAAAATTCACATTCAAATCATATTATAAAAAAAAATGAAAAGGTGCTTTTACCAAACTATTTAGCCGTCTTGTGACATCAAACCCCTTTTACTTGAGCTACTCTTTCACTTAAAACCTGTTTGACTTAATTTTTTTTTAATTTAAAAATTATTATAAAATTTTTATAAAAATTAATAATTTTTAAAATTAAATTAAAGTTATTTAATAATTATATTTTTTTTAAAAAAAGCTCCTCATAGGAGCTTTTTCTGAAACTCTTTTCTTTATTTTATTTTAAAAAAAAATTATTTTTTTTTAGAATTTTTCAAAATTTATGTTTGATATGACTTTTACTTTTAAAAAGTAGATAAACTGAAAAAAAAAAACAGAACCAAATAAGCATTTATCCTCCTTCCTCCAATTACAAGTTCTATTACTAAGGCCTATTTTGACAATGTGATTGAAACAATTGTAATCCCAAAGCTTTACTTGTTTTTGTCATTGTAGCAAATTCATCACAAATGAGATTTTTAAGATTTTACATCCTATTTAACTATTGATATTAGATATTACATTCCTTATCAAACATACTCAGGACAATCAATCACCTCAACTTAATACATTATCATAGTCCTCAAGTTTGAATCTATAAAGTGTGTTTCTCTCCTTTTAATATTTTTTTTAGTGTCTAATTTATTGGATTGTGCAATACTTTTTTTAGTTGAATAAAAACTCTTTTTAATAAAACATAACATAGTAGTACATGATAAAACTTTAAAGATCATAAAATACAAGCATGAGGTGTGATACCTTCTTTTTTTTTATCCTAAATCACTCTTATGTCTTCAAATATAGTTGGAAGTTCATCATTTTTTAATTACTAAATGCTCAATTTGAGGTCATTTAGGTTTTCGTCAATTTATGGTTAAACGTTTCAATTGTAACAAT